>NC_037670.1:176032728-176268245 GCF_003255815.1 Theropithecus gelada
CCCTCCCCTCCTCCCCCCCTCCCCCCCTTCCCCCCCCCCCCCCCCCCCCCCTTCCCCTCCCCTTCCCCTTCCCTCTCTCTCTTTCTTTCTCTTTCTCTCTCTCTCTCTTTTTTTTTTTCTTTGGAGGCAGTGGTATGATCTTGGCTCTCTACAACTTACCTCTCCCAGGTTCAAGAAATTCTCTGCCTTAGCCTCCTAAGTAGCTGGAACTACAAGTGCGTGCCACCACATCTGGCTAATTTTTGTATTTTTAGTAAAGACGGAATTTTGCCATGTTGTCCAGGCTGGTCTTGAACTGTGACCTCAGGTAATCCACCTACCTCAGCCTCCCAAAGTGCCAGGATTACAGGCATGAGCCACTGTGCCAGCCACACCTCCCTTTCTTTTGCTAAAGTTAGCTCTTTAATTTCTTTAATTTATAACCAAATATATTTCAGAATACAACCAAATAATATATCAATCTAATAATTAATAACTAATATTACTAGAATTCCAGAATTCAGCTTCTGTATTTCTCTCATGTGCACACACAAAAAAAATAAATAAAGCATTTTTGGGCCAGGCACATTGGCTCATGCCTATAATCCCAACACTTTGGGAGGCTGAGGTGGGTGGATCACCTCAGGTCAGGAGTTCAAAACCAGCCTGGCCAACATGGTGAAACATTGTCTCTACTAAAAACACAAAAAATTGGCCAGGCGTGGTGGCGTGCACCTGTAATCCCAGCTACTTGGGAGGCTGAGGCAGGACAATCGCTAGAACCCAGGAGGCAGAGGTTGCCGTGAGCCAAGATGGCACCATTACACTCCAGCCTGGGCAACAAGAGTGAAACTCCATCTCAAAAAATAATAATAATAAAAATAAAAATAAATGAAATAAAGCATTTTGTCAAATATTCAGAAGAAATCCAATTAGACCATATCTGCTACACTTTTTTGTTGTGATGGACTCCACAAATACAAGAATAAAGTTGGAGTTTTCTCTGAAGACAGCACAATAAAGTTAATGTATACCTTTTAATGTGCGAGCTTAGTAATTCATTTTTATCTGTTCTGCCGTGGTGACAGCAAAAAAAGAGAGATAAAACTAATTCATTTTTATAACAGAAGCTAACATATGAATATAATTTGTGTTTATACTATGTTTAAAATAGAACTAAGATTATCAACACAGTCTCAGGAAAGAGTAATTATTACTGACATTAAGAAGGAGGAAATGATTCAGAAAATACTAGAACAACATAAGAAGTTAAATACATTTTTGTAATTTTAGATATACTGTCACCAATACCATAATGATCAATTGGAGGAAAGAGTAAAAAAGATGCAAATAAGAAGAGGTGTTTGAGATGACAAAATATCCAAGGCATTTAGATGGATTGTTTTCTTCATGTTACTTCTGCCTGCAGGTGTCTTCAAAAACATTACCCAGTCCGCCTCCCGACTGCCAGCATTGTCATTTGCTTCCATAATGAAGAATTTCATGCCTTGTTTCGGACCGTGTCCAGTGTCATGAACCTCACGCCACACTATTTTCTTGAAGAAATTATTTTGGTAGATGACATGAGCGAAGTTGGTAAGATAGAACACTCATTATCTAATCTACTTTGTTGTTGTTGTTGTTGTCGTTGTTGTTGTTATGGAGTTTCACTCTGTCACCCAGGCTGGAGTGCAGTGGTACTATCTCAGCTCACTGCAACCTCTGCCTCCTGGGTTCAAGTGATTCTCTTGCCTCAGCCTCCTGTGCAGCTGGAATTACAGGTGCGCGCCACCATGCCCGGCTAATTCTTGTATTTTTAGTAGAGACAGGGTTTCACCATGTTGGCCAGGCTGGGTCTGGAACTCATGACCTCAAGTGATCTGTCCGCCTCAGCCTCCCAAAGTGCTGGGATTACAGGTGTAAGTGACTGTGCCCGTCCATCTAATCTACTCTGAAGGTAGTGCTCTCCCTGATGGCACTTGAGTATTTTGTACAAAGAATCTTTTTGGTGGGTGTTGGGGCAGGCACTGCACTAGGGGACAAAGAATCTTTTTGGTGGGTATTGGAGCAGGCACTGCACGAGGGGCTCTTGGTGCATGGTGGACATGTGAGACCTGGGCCCTGTGCTTGGGCTCATGGCAGAGGGGTGGAGGGGCGGTGCTTCCACAAGCTAAACATAGGGGCACTGGCCACATCCTTGGAGATAACTTCAGGAAGAAGTGACATGTCAACTGAGGTCTGAATGATGAGTTGTAATGCTCCAGGTGGAGAGGAAGGAAAAGGTGTTTTAAGTAGCTTAAGCAGCACTGCAAAGGCCCACAGGCAAGAGAAGACATAGTGAGCTTGAAATACATGCTACCATATTTTATGTAGTTTATATAACAGTATAGAGTTGCAGGAGGAAGGTGGGCAAAACCAAAGTTATTAAAAGGGAACTCCCAGCCCAGCCTGGTGGCTCACACCTGTAATCCCAGCACTTCGGGGGGCCAAGGTGGGCAGATCCCTTGAGCTCAGGAGCTCCAGAGCAGCCTGGCAACATGGCAAACCCCATCACTTTAAAAAAGGCGGGGCAGGGGGATAACTGCTCATAAAGGGCATTATTTGAATTTTATCTTGAAGCTATGAGGAGCTATTAAGGGCTTAATGCAGGAAAATGAGATGATCTAGGAATTCCATGAAAGAAGTGGAATCAGACCAACCACTGTTAAGAGCATATTCTTTCATGCTTATGGGTTTTAAAGAATCGTGATACTAGCACTAGTTAGCTACACTTAGAATTTGAAATCACTCATCTAATTTACAATGGAGTATAAACCTTAGGCAAGCTAGGAGTACCAAAGCAATGATGTCAATATTAAGTAAGTTTCAGGCTGAAAGTCAACCCAATCCACTGTAAATGTGACCCACTATGAGCTCAGAAACAAAAAGATGAGGAGAAGCAGTAGGAAGAACAGGCAGAGAAAGAAGCCATCCCATGAGGTTCACCCTGCGGGAAAGTGACTCTAGGTGACTCCTGAATGTGACTCAAGTCACTGGCAGTTGTGTGGTGGAAATGTAGATGTTGGCCAGGCACCTATCATAAATAACACTGTTTCTAAGGGGGTCACCAATGTCTGAGGGCACAGGACTGTCTATTTCTAGCCTCGTGCATGGGAAGAGTGTGGAGTGAGGGCCTGGCTTCCCTGCTGCCCCTGTGACCCACGCTGCCTCATCTGTTCAAAAGACGGAGCAGCATGTTTGGCAACTTGCTGGGCAAGAAGTCACCGGGAAAGCCACCAGCAGGGGACAGGTTGGGATAACCTGACAGATTGTGGAATTCTAACTTTTCTCCCAGAAGTACAAGGATGCTGCCATGGGGACACAGTGCCAGGAATGACCAGGGGATGGATACCTCCCCCAGCCTTTCAGAAGCACACCATGAATTTAGAGACATATCTGGTGTCTTAGTCAGCTTCGCTGCTGTAACAAAACACCACAAATGGGGTGGCTTAAACAACAAACATTTATTTCTCAGAGTCCTGGAGGTTGGAAGTCTGAGGCGAGGGTGCCAGCATGGTTGAGTTCTTAGAGAGGCCCCTCTTCCTGGGTGCTAGACAGCCATCTTTTTGCTATGTCCTCATGTTGTCAAGCTAGCTCCATGACCCAATTACGCCCCTGCAAGGCCGCACCTGCAAATACCATCATACTGAGGGGCACTTTGAATTTTGGTGGGGACACAAACATACAGGCCATAAGATCTGTCAACCTTCTTATACATTCATCATACATTGTGGTCCCCTTTATAAGAGACTAGGGGGTCGCTACTGCTAACATGCGGTTGTACTGCCCAACCAGACACCTCTGCTTCTCCTCCTTGATCTGAGCCTTTGACCCACGCAGAGCCTCAAACGCAGGATTAGGGTGTTCTAGGCTCTGCTGGAGATCAGGTTGACACCTTCCTCCTTTAATTCACAGTGACTTCATCATGGGTTTAAGGACAATTTCTTCAACAAAACCCTGTCTTCCCCAGCTGACACTCATAGGTAAGGCCGATAGACTCCTCAGCTTGGGGGAGCAGGGCCAGGGGCCCAGGGAACTGCCCCCACTGAGTTACACAAATGGCCTGTCCATGACCTGCTGCCATCCACTTTTCCTGTAGTCCTGGTCCCTCTACACTGCAAGCCAACAGCATGACCATCTTCTGAAAACCCCACGCCCTCCACTTCATGTCAGTGACTGCTGCTGCCCCAATTGCCTTTATCTCCTCCAGGGCCTGGCTCATGGCGTCCCACTTCTCCTTCCTCCTACTGCCTCCTACATCCTGGATGTGAGTGAGGTGTCTGCAGACCTTTGAGCTGAGATGCTGCCCAGGCCTGCAAGCACAGCTGTACAGCTTGTATCCCTGCCTCTTTTTAAAAACAAGGAAGGAGATCCCTCCTTCTGCTGAGATTACCATGAACCTGTTCCCATTGAACTTGCTCCTGACCCAGATTGCTGGGACTTAGGAATTTAGACCTCTGAGGCACCTGGCTCCATCTCACCTGGTCCCAGCCTCCTTTATCATCATCATATTAACCTCCAAATATTAAGTGACTGTTGGGTGCCAGGTTCTGTGCTGGGTGATATATTTCTTCTTCCTCATACTAGAGTACTGCCAGGAACACGATGGTCATCCCTTCTCTGAGCTAACAAAACTAAGACTCTAGTGGTTCGATAACTTTCCAAAGAGCTACTACAAAATTAGAAGCACAGATAGTAGCAAACCCAGATTGCGCCAAAGCTCTATAATGCATGCTTTTTCTATTAAAATGTTAATAGTCATTTACTAAAATAGAGCTATTTCACTAGAACCATAGAATATTATTTATAGGGCCAGACATGGTGGCTTACAACTATAATCCCAGAACTTTGGGAGACCGAGGTGGGAGGATCCCTTGAGGCCAGGAGTTCAAGACCAGCCTGGGCAATATAGCAAGACTCTATCACTACAAAAAATTTAAAAATTAGCCAGGTGTGGTGATGCACACCTGTAGTCCCAGCTACTTAGGATGTTGAGGCACGAGGATTGCTTGATCCCAGGAGGTCAAGGCTGCAGTGAGCTATGATCATGCGACTGCACTCCAACGTTGGTAACAGAATGAGGCCCTGTCTCAACAAAAACGAAACAGAAAAATACTTACAGTTGATTTTTATAATGAATCACTTTTGTTTCTCTCCCTTAAATAGGATAAAAATTCTATCTTCTTTTTTTTTTGAGATGGAGTTTCGCTCTTGTTGCCCAGGCTGGAGTGCAGTGGCGCCATCTTGGCTCACTGCAACCTCTGCCTCCCGGGTTCAAGCGATTCTCTTGCCTCAGCCTCCCGAGTTCCTGGGATTACAGGCACCCACCACTACGCCTGGCTAATTTTTATATTTTTAGTAGAGAGGGAGTTTCACCATGTTGGCCAGGCTGGTCTCGAACCCCTGACCTCAAGTGATCTGCCTGCCTCGGCCTCCCAAAGTGCTGGGATTACAGGCATGAGACACCACACCTGGCTCCAAAATTCTCTTTTAAAGTTAGAACTTCTGTGGAATAGCATGGACTTTAGGAATAAGTCATAATGATGATACACCGTTTCAATTTCTGTAGTTGCAGTTTATACATTCTCATGTGTTGAATATTTTTCCAGATGATTTGAAAGAAAAGCTAGACTATCACCTGGAAACTTTTCGGGGAAAGATTAAAATAATAAGAAACAAAAAGAGAGAGGGACTGATCCGAGCAAGGCTGATTGGAGCTTCTCATGCTTCAGGTAGGAATATTCCTGGGGACAAGAGCCAGTGACGGCGTCACAGAGATCTTCCCTTCTGAGCTGGACTCCTCCGGAGGGAGACCCTCTGTGTCTCTGTCTGCTTCAACAGAAGATTGGAAATCTATTCCAGCCATACGAGCCTTTAATCTTCTTTTGCCTCTGAAAGCGTTCTGCTTTAAAATGTCAATTTGCTATTTTGGGTTGAAGATATTCTTTCGCAGGGACCTTAATGTCAGCCCTTCTCACAGGCTGAGTTCCCCAGGACAAACTCTGAGATGGAGTTTCAACCACAGGGGGTCCACTGGGAGCCACAGGAGTGAGGAGAGCAAGACTGGGGGTGGGGCGGTCGGGAGGGAGCTGCAGCGCTCATCCACGGGGAGCTCTGAAGCCAGGACCCCACAATGAAACTTCAAGAGAAGGAGTTTATGGGGCAAGAGATAGGAAAACAGAAGAAAAAGTGTGAGCTGATGCTTCTGGCCTGACACACGTGGAGGAGGAGAGAGAAGGAAGGAGGTTTACCTTGAAGAGCTTCAGACAAGGTGCGGGTCTCAGAAAGGCTCAGTGGGCTAGCGGGAGCCCCATTGCAAAGGTTGCCTGTTAGGGAGACCAGCATTGGGACTGGTTGGCGCATCTCCATTTCCTCCCCACCACCACCCACACACTGTGCTTAGTCATTGGGTGGGAGCACCCTGGGAATGGCATGACCTTGGCATGAGCTTCAGTAGATCCAAAAGCTTTGGCAGGGGGAAGCATTCAGATCCATCCCCCGCAGCAGGTTCTTGTGAAGGGACATCTGAGCAGCACACTCCCAGAGCTGCCCCAAGAGCCATTCAAAGGGATCCCAGTTCCAGGTAAGGAGACCAGGCATGGACCAGTCATTGGATAGGAACACCACCCTCCCCTGGGAGCAGGTATGACCTTGGACATGGTAGCCATGGCTGGCCAAGGACAGCCCCTGGGGAGGGACTCTGTTGTGAGCCATTGGCTATCAACGCTGCTGGGCGGCTGAGTCCCAGGAGCATCTGAGCAGCTTGCAGGGCCCATGCCTCCTACGATCATGCCTCCGGCCACATGTAGGTTAATGTTGGCAGAACAGTGAGCTGGAACCACAGGAGGTGAATCATTTGTAAGGGCATTCCTCAGGCTGCACTGCAAGCTGATGAAATGTCCCTGCTCCTTAGCAGGAAACACCTCCTTCAGGAATGGAAGGCCGAGCAAAATTGGATTCTCTTTTTCCATGTTGGCCTGATCAGTGGACATATTCTCTTATTTAACTGCAAAGATAATACATGTTCATTGTCCAAAACCCAAGAAACCAAACACAATATGGAGTGCGTCTTTTCAGACCCTTGTTTTTATGCATTTATATATATATATATATATATATATATATATATGCACACGTACATACACAGGGTTAAGGATTTTTATTTATTTTACTTTCTTTTTTTTTTTTGAGACAGTTTCCCTCTGTCACCCAGGCTGGAGTGCAATGGCGCAATCTCTACAATCTCTAACCTCCTCCTTTTGGGTTCAAGCAATTCTCCTGCCTTAGCCTCTCAAGTAGCTGGGATTCCAGGTGCCTGCCACCATGCCGGCTAATTTTTGTACTTTTAGTAGAGACGGGGTTTTGCCATGTTGGCCAGGTTGCTCTTTAACTCCTGGCCTCAAGTGATCTGCCCACCTCAGCCTCGCAAAGTGCTGGGATTACTGGCATGAGCCACCACGCCTGGCCTGGGATATTTATTTATTTATTTATTTATTTATTTATTTTTGAGATGGAGTCTCGCTCTGTCGCCCAGGCTGGAGTGCAGTGGCGCGATCTTGGCTCACTGCAAACTCCGCCCCCTGGGTTCATGCCATTCTCCTGCCTCAGCCTCCCGAGTAGCTGGGACTACAAGCGCCCGCCACCACGCCCAGCTAGTTTTTTTGTATTTTTAGTAGAGATGGGGTTTCACCATGTTGGCCAGGATGGTCTCAATCTCCTGACCTCGTGATCTGCCCGTCTTGGCCTCCCAAAGTGCTGGGATTACAGGCGTGAGCCACTGTGCCCGGCCGAGGGATTTTTAAATATATGGAATCATACTATCTGTACTGTCCTGAGACTTACTCTTTTATTTTTAATTTTTGGAACTTTTCCCATGACAGTACTTCAGACTTACTTCAGTTTTGAATTGCTGTGTTGTATGATATTTCTTACGGATTTTCTTTTTTCTTTTTTTTTTTTAGACGGAGTCTCGCTCTGTCTCCCAGGCTAGAGTGCAGTGGTGCGATCTCAGCTCACTGCAACCTCTGTCTTGCAGGTTCAAGCGACTCTCCTGCCTCAGCCTCCCCCAAGAGCTGGGATTATAGATGGGCGCCACCACGCCCAGCTCATTTTTTGGTATTTTTAGTAGAGACGGGGTTTCGCCATGTTGGCCAAACTGGTCTCTAACTCCTAACCTCAAATGATCCGCCCGCCTCGGCCTCCCAAAGTGTTGAGATTACAAGTGTGAGCCACCGCGCCCAGCCCATATGGATTTTATAATTGATTGTCATAACTTCTTTAGCCATTTCTGAATAGGTTATTTTTCTTTTTTACTATTACCTAAAAAATGCAGCAGTTACAATTCATGAACATATATCTTTGTGTGATTGATTGTGCCTATAAGATAAATTCCTAAAAGTGGAATTGCTGGAAAAAAGGCAATTTTTATTTTAAATTTTGAAAGATAATGCCAAATTGTCCTTGAAAAGTTTCACCGATTAACAGTCTCATCACACAGACAAAGTGCCCTTTCTCTGCAGCCAGAGCTGAATATGACCCGTCTTTCTAATGTTTGCCACAGTTGGCCAAAAAATAGGCTACGTTTTCTTTTCTTGGTATTACTGACCATCAACTTTTTTCCTCTTTTCATAGATTGCTTACAGATCATTTTTCTGTCGATTTATCTGTTCATATCCTTTACCACTTTTTCTAATGTGGTGTTTGTCATTTTGTTATTGATTCACACATGTCCTTATAACAGAAATTCTATATTATGAATACTGAGAATATCGGTCCTCAGTCTACAGCCTATCTTTTCTTTTTCTCTGGGGGTGTCTTATGTTCAGCAAAATTTTATTTATTTATTTTGAGACAGGGTCTCACTCTGTTGCCCAGGCTGGAGTGCAGTGGCACAATCTTGGCTCACTGCAACCTCCGCCTCCCAGGTTCAAGTGATTTTTGTGCATCAGCCTCCTAAGTAGCTGGGATTACAGGTGCCTACCACCTCAACCAGCTAATAAATTGTATTTTTAGTAGAGACAGGGTTTCTGGCCAGGCTGGTCTCGAACTCTTGACCTCAAGTGGTCTGCCTGCCTCGGCCTCCCAAAGTGCTGGGATTACAGGTGTGAGTCACTGTTCCTGGCCAGAAATTTTTAAGTATTTAAGTTCACCAAAAAGCCTACTTCCCTGGCTAACACAGTGAAACCCCATCTCCGCTAAAAATACAAAAAATTAGCCGGGCGTGGCGACGGGTGCCTGTAGTCCCAGCTACTTGGGAGACTGAGGTAGGAGAATGGTGTGAACCTGGGAGGCGGAGCTTGCAGTGAGCCGAGATTGCACCACTGCACTCCAGCCTGGGTGACAGAGCGAGATTCCGTCTCCAAAAAAAAAAAAAGCCTACCTCCTCTTGCTGGGCACTAGACTGAACTTCCTAGCCTCTCTTCAATAGGAATAGCCTTGTGACTAAGTTTTAACCATGGGATGTGAGTGCAAGTAACATGTACCATTTCCCGACCAAGGCTCTTAGGAAGCTGGTCTGTCCCCTCCACACTCATTTCCTGTTCTGGCTGACTGGGGCAGAGATGACTAAGTGACTTCGGGTGCTCTGGGTTGAAGAGCCTCTGCCAGCCTGCATCCCTGAATGACCACATGGAGGGCTTCCCCCAGTCAGGAGCACCCGCCTTGGATGGCTAAATGCGTAGAAATAAACTTCTATTGCATTTGAGCCATTATCATTTTGGAATCTTATTATTATAATAGTAGCTAGCTTTAACATAATAAAACAACAAACATATCGATATTTTTTCTTTATGTTTTTTGGGTTTTGTCTCCTGTTCAAGAACTTTTTCCTTACCCTGAGATCATGATGATACTGTTTTTTCTGGTTTGTTTGTTTGTTGTTGTTGTTGTTGTTGTTGAGATGGAGTCTCGCTCTATCAGCCAGGCTAGAGTGCAATGGCGTGCTCTTGGCTCACTGCAATCTCTGCCTCCCAGGTTCAAGTGATTCTCCTGCCTCAGCCTCCTGAGTAGTTGGGATTACAGGCACCCACCACCACATCCGGCTAATTTTTGTATTTTTAGCAGAGACGGGATTTCGCCATGTTAGTCAGGCTAGTCTGGCTGGTCTCAAACTCCTGACCTTAGGTGATCCGCCTGCCTCAGCTTCAAAGTGCTGGGATTACAGGTATGAGCCACTGCGCACGGCCCGATACTCTTCTCTAGTTTCTTCCTCATGTAAAAAAAAAAAAAAAAAAAATCGGTTTTTACATTAAACTTTGAGTCTACCTGGAACTGTTTGTTCTGGGAACGGTGTAAGTTAAGAATATAATGTAATTTTTTCAGAATGAATAGCCAATTTTCCCCACACCGTTCATTGAATAGTCCACCGTTTCTTCATTGGTTGCAATGCTGTTTTTATAATTTTATCAAATATCTGTGTATTCCTGGGTCTATTTCCAGCATCTCTCTTCTGCTCTATGATGGTATTTTTGTATTTCTAGGCTAATCACGCTATCTCTTGATTAGTGCAGGTTGATAAGAAGTTTTTATATCTTCTTATTTTCTTGATAAGAAGATTTGTGGGACAAATCTTTCCACTTCATTCTGCAAAATGTCTTAACTAGGATTGTCTTATCAAGTTCCAGGAAAAACGTGTTGAGATTTTCACTGGAATTGTATAGAGATGACAGATTAAAATGGGAAAGAATTTACATCTTTTTGATGATAAATGTCCCCACCTATGGGCATTTATTCAGATCTGCTTTTATATTCTTTTGGTGTTTTGTCATTTGCTCTGTAGATATTATGTACGAAGGTTTATTTCTGTTTATCTTGATTTTTTGGTTGTTTTAAAAATTGTGATTTGGGACCTTCTTGTTATATTTTTTAATTATTACTGGTACATAGGAATGAGATCTTTTGGTATATTTGATCTCGTAAATAGAAACCTCAGTAAACTCTTAATTGTTAGTGGTTGGTGGGTAGAGTTGCTTGTGTTTTCTATCAGCTGAAGATAATTTTCCTTCTACCTCGCTAATGTTGATTAGAAATGGCGGTAGCAGGCATCCTTTCTGCTTTTGACTTTCATGGGAATAATTCTGACTTATCATTTAGTTACTATGTTGATGTGTATTCGTTTCCTAGGACTGCTGTAATGAAGTAGCACAAACCAAGTGGCTTGAAATAACAGAAATTCATATTTTCCCAGTTTTGGAGGTCAGAGGTCCAAAATCAAGGTGTGAGCAGGACCTTACTCCTTCTGAGACCTGCAGGGGAGGCTCCTTCCCCGTCTCTTCAGCTTCTGGCGGTGGCTGCCAGCTCCGCCTCTCTGTTCACGGGCGTCCTCCCTGTGTGTCTGTGTCTGTGTCTCCCCCAACCCAATCTCAGAAGGACACCAGTCACATTGAATGAAGGGCTCCCTCTACCCCGGTATGACCTCATTGCATCTGCAAAGACCTTGTTTCCAGATCAAGACACATTTTGAAGTTCCTGGGACTTGAAAATATCGTTTTGGGGAGCACAGTTCACCCCATAACACTATGGTTTAGATTGGTTTTGTTTAAAAGGGGAATTTTATTTTTTTTATTTCAAAAATTTTCAAACCCACATAATACCCATAGAAATGCTCCCCTAGAGTCGCTAGATGTAGACGTAAATATCTCCCAAAACCCACTCACACACATGCTCTCCACCCCTTCTCACGCGCACACGCATCACATCTGTGTTCAAAAGTAAGGTGTGGATCAGACACAATGGTTCATGCCTAGAATCCCAGCACTTTGAGAGGCTAAGGCGGGTGGATCACCTGAGGTCGGGAGTTCAAGACCCACCTGACCAACATGGAGAAACCCCGTCTCCACTGAAAATACAAAAATTAGCCGGGCGTGGTGGCGCATGCCTGTAATCCTAGCTACTCAGGAGGCTGAGGCAGAAGAATCGCTTCAACCCAGGAGATGGAGGCTGCAGTAAGCCAAGATCATGCCACTGCACTCTAGCCTAGGCAACAGAGCGAGACCCTGTCTCAAAAAAAAAAAAAAGTAGATGTGTTTATGATTTTCTTTGTACCGTATTCCTATACTTTTCACTTTACCAGACTCATAGAACAAATCGTACGGTTTTTCCTTTTTTCTAAAACTTTACATAAGACAGAGATTAACTGTGTTTGGGAACTTGCAGAGAACTGGCCTATAAACTTCCCAGGCGCTGGTGTCTTTTTTGGTTTCCTCTTTAATCCAGATTGGTTTTTTTTAGGAGTGATTTTGAAAGTTCCAAACAATTTTAAGAGATTTTTAAAATTATTTTTTGTTTCTTACTACTTAACTGTATTGTGGTCAGAAATTTGAAATTTCTGTTGTGTCTTAAGCTGGGTCAATTTTTCACAATGTCTATGTGTATTTTATACCTTTTTTCTTTTTGAGACACGATCTCTCTCTGTCACCCAGGCTGGAGTGCAGTGGAGTAACCGAAGCTCACTGCAGCCTCGAACTCCTGGGATCAAGCGATCCTCCCACCGTAGCCTCTCAAATGTTGGAACTGCAAGCATGAGCCACCACACCTGGCCTATTTTCTTAACTTTGGGTAGAGATGGGGTCTCACTATGCTGCCCAGGCTGGTCTCAAGCAATATCCTCCCACCTTAACCTCTCAAAGTGCTGGGATTACAGGCATGAGCCACCACACATGGCCCTTCTATGTGTATTTTCAAAGAATGTATATTTTTTCTTTTTGATTGTAGGTTGTGTGTGTGTATAATTTTGTTCATATCTTTGATATTCTTACTGATGGAATTCGACTTTATTTCTAAGTTTCTTAGAGTTGTCCTGAAACCTTCAGCTGTGACTGTGGATGTGTGCACCTGCCTCTCCTGGCCCTTTGCCAGCGCTTGCTATCTGTCAGCCTGTCTGTTCCCCACACCCCCAAGTGATGTAGGTGGCTGCCTGAGCCAGGCATGCTCCTGAGTCACAAGTGTGGGATCCTGTTGTGTGGGCAGGTGAGGCAGCAGCCAGCGGCCCTGCCTTCACGTATGCAAGTATTCACTCATCCCTCCAGGATTTATCTCTTGCCGACTGTGTGCTACCCATGCACGTTTACTCTTTTTTATCAACTGTTTTGAGATGCAAACTGTACCTACTGAGGCTGGAGATGGGTTTTCACATGATGTTCGTGTGTGCACACTTCTTTGGAGCCAGGTCGTCTTCCTGGGAGCTATTTGCATTATTACAAAGCGACACTGTCTCTCCAGTAGGGCCTGCCGTGATGTGTTCCCTGCTTTCCCTGACCTTTCTCTTCCTGCCTCCCTCACCCACCACACAGCTGCACGGGCCTTCCTGCTTCTCTCCCAGCCTGCCAAGCCTCATCCTATCTCAGAGCCTCTGCACGTGATTGGCTTCCCCTGGAATGTTCTTCTCCCAGGCATCTGCATGACCTGTTATCTCACTTTGTTTAGTTATCTGATCAAATGCCACTTTATCACAGTGGTCTTTCAAACCACCCCATATTAAATAGCAGAACCCTATCCCTCTCTATCACCCTTACCCCCAATTTTTTTTTTTTTAGATGGAGTCTGGCTATGTCGCCCAGGCTGGAGTGCAGTGGCGCGGTCTCAGCTCACTGCAAGCTCCGCCTCCCGGGTTCACGCCATTCTCCTGCCTCAGCCTCCCGGCACCCGCCACCACGCCTGGCTAATTTTTTTATTTTTAGTAGAGACGGGGTTTCACTGTGTTAGCCAGGATGGTCTCAATCTCCTGACCTCGTGATCCGCCCGCCTCAGCCTCCCAAAGTGCTGGGATTACAGGCGTGAGCCACCGTGCCCAGCCTCCCTCCATTTCTTTCTCTTCATAATTCTCATCACTATCTGTCCATTTCTTTGGGCCAGTGGTGCTGTCCACGTGGCTGTTGAAGCCGCCCACAGATTGCAGGAGCTGAGGTGGACAGCCTGCGGTGAACGCTGTGCTGTACCTGCAGGGCATGAAGGAAACCCCCTGAGATGCAGGCAGATAGATAACCCCACGGAGGAGAATGAGAAGGCAGGGGTTTTGCAAAGTGAAGAAGAAAGAGAATGTTACAACCAGATGGCTTCAATCTAAATAAATCTACAATCAGTTGGCATGATTATTTTTTCCCCCATGGGAGCAGAAGTGTCATGGTTTGGAGGCAAACATGCAAACATGAGTGATGATTAAACCATGGGTAATGATGAAATGCTAGTGATGCGGGGTTCATGCAGTTTGGGAGAAGGAGTTTTTTTTTTCTATCAGTAACATTTCAGGGAAGCAGTATCTTCCAGGGAGAGTTAGACAAGCCACTCTTCTGAGCCTCAGCCTCCTAATCCAAAATATGGGAATGATGCTATCGAACAAACATGGCTGTTACAATGATCAGATAAGGATATTACCTACATTTTTTTTTGCAGTATATACTAAATGCTTATTGTACAGCAATTAGTACAAATAAATAATTAAAACATAAACATTGAATTTTATGCTTCAAAATGATAAAATACATAAAATTAAAAGGGTAAAAATAATAAAATACAAAATATTAATGGTGGAAAGGCTCTCAGAGGTTTTAGAACTCATCAGCCTTTTATCCCAGTTAAAGAAGCTAAGCTCCCGAAAGATTAGAGACTGGCTCTAGGTCACGTCACTCCAGGCTCAAACCCAGGAATTCTGATGCCATCTCAGTTGACAGCATCATCCCACCACCAGATTATGAGGATGTAGCGTACAAACAAAATTTAGAATGTTTAATAGTATTGTTGCTTTGATTTCTTTTTACAAAATCCAAATGGCTAGGTTTAACAGATTTATAGTGAGTTAAATAGAAATGCTTATGTGTTTTACAAAAACTGGTTATATGCTTAAGCACAGATTCTCTGTAAATCCCCTGACATAGATTTTGCACACCACATGCTTAAACACCAATACCAAAACATTGGAAAGACAGAGCAATAACAGGCTGGGTGCGGTGGCTCACGCCTGTAATCCCAGTGCTTTGGGAGGCTGAGGAGGGAGGATTGCTTGAGGCCAGGAGTTTGAGACCAGCCTGGGAAACATGAGAAGACCTCATTTCTACAGAAATAAATAAATAAGTAAAAATTAGCCAGGTGTGGTGGCCCGTGCCTGTAATCCTATCTATTTGAGAGGGTGAGGGAGGAGGATCACTCGAGCCCAGGAGCTCAAGGTTACAGTGAGCTATGACTATGCCACTGCACTCTAGACAGAGCCACACATCACAACCCCATCTCAAAAAACAAATAAGAAAAAGATATAGCAATAACATAATGTGTAGGTAAAAAAAAAAAACTTTTTTTAAGACTTTAAAAATGCTTGGTTGTAGAGACCAAACTGAGAATTTTAATGTTATGTAAAATAAATTATATATAATGAGTTATGTTTAAAGGTAAAAATATGGACACTAACCAAAGAACAAAAATAAATACAAAATAGAGAAAAACAGGAAATACTGTGAAACTGATACATACGATATTTGTTGCTTTTCAAAAAACAAGTTAACAAACCTTGCAATCCACAATCCCTAGAGAAACGGTGCAAATAGACTACTACAGGAGAGCAGAAAAGAAGCTTCTACACAGGGTAAGATGGAGAACGTAGCTCCCAACTCCAGACTTTAGGGAGCAGTGGAACTGTTTAGAATATTTCCACACACACTCTCTGGAAGCAAGTAGGGGAAAAGTCCCTCTATCAGGCAGGCTTGACCTCATTCCCTTTACTCATCGCAGGCCCGAAAGAGAATCTGATGAATGTGTGATAGGTCATCTAGCACATGAATGATAGGCTCTCTCTAAAAACGGTAAATAGCACAGTCCTTTCCAAAACTCTCAAGGGCGGCAGAAGTAGAGCAACTGTCCTTTCCTAGCAAGAAACTTCAGATTCCCACAAAATATTCCTGTGAAGGAGAGAAATCAGCTGAAGAGGGACCTCACCACTACTTTGCTCTCCTTATATGATGTAAGTTTCCCCCGTTAAATACTTTATGATGAGTGAAAATAAAATCTCATTGAAATGTAGGTGCTAGGTGGCCTGTTCCCACATATTTTTAACTTAAATCAGCATTCAGGAATACCTGAATAAAGGTATAAATAAAGTAATTTTAAATTATTCTGCAATTTTTAATATTGCATTTATGGTCTTTCTGGGTCATTAGAATCCTCAAAGTTGCAAATATTTAAAATTTTCATATTAAGGGTACAAGTGTACACCATATACATTAAAGAGATACTACAAATCTGTATGGAAAAAGACTTTTAAAATGTTTTTGTTGTATTTGTTGTTTAATGCTGCTTAAACAGCCATTTGAGAAAATTCTAGGTCTTCATTTCATACCATAACACAAATAAATAATAACTGGATTAATGTTAATTTTATTTTAAAAAATCAAATCGTGGTCAGGTGTGGTGGCTCATGCTTGTAATTCCAGCGCTTTAGGAGGCCAAGGCAAGAGGATTGCTTGAGGCCAGGAGTTCTAAGACCAGCCTGACAACACGGTGAGACACCATCTCTATAAAAATTTTTGTTAAAAAATTAGGCGAGTGTGTTGGTGCACACCTGCAGTCCGAGCTACTCAGGAGGCTGAGGCAAGAGGATTGCTTGAGTCCAGGAGCTGGAGGTTATAGTGAGCTATAATAGCGACACTCTACTCCAGCCTGGGCAACAGAGTGAGACTGTCTCTTTAAAAACATCACCATCATAAACTTCTTAAAGGAGAATTACAAAATATAAAAACATAGATTAATACTTGTCTGTTCTATGAAAAAAGAAGAAATTTCAAAGCTTAAAGCCAATGGAAAAGGCAGCTGAAAAACGTCTTTTTTTAAATCAAAAAAATGTAAAATTGCTGCAAATGAAAAATAATAAAATTAAATAACAATAGGCTAGGGGAAATATAACAAGACAAAAAGTTAATATTCTTAGTATGTAAAATGTACATTTAAAATCCATTAAAAATATGACTCCAAGCTGGGCATGGTGGCTCACGCCCATAATCCCAGCACTTTGGAAGGCCGAGGCAGGTGGATCATATGAAGTCAGAAGTTCGAGACTAGCCTGGCCAACATGGTGAAACCCCATCTCCACTAAAAATAAAAAAATTAGCTGGGCGCGGTGGCAGGCGCCTGTAATCCCAGCTACTTGGGAGGCTGAAGCAGGAGAATTGCTTGAAGCTGGGAGGTGCAGGTTGCAATGAGCCAAGATCGTACCGCTGCACTCCAGTCTGGGTGACAGAGCAAGGCTTTATCTCAAAAAACAAAAAACAACAACAACAAAACTACTCCAATAGGCAAAGGACATGAAAATTTCATTTACAAATGGCAAATCGTGGGCAATTCAACCTCACCAGTAATTTAAAAGAAAATTTAACCAGATTTTTAAAATTGAGGTGAGATTAACATAAAACTAATCATTTTTAAATGAACAATTGAGTAGTATTTCACACCTTCACAATGTTGTATAGCCATGACCTCTAACTCCAAGACATTTTAATTACCTGAAAAGAAAATCTTACCCATTAAGCAGCTTCTTCCCTCCAGTCCTTGGCAACCACCAGTCTGTGTTCTATCTCTTTCTAGATATTTCATATCAACGGAATCATACAATATGTAACTTTTTGCATTGGGCTTCTTTCACTTAGCATAATATTTTTGAGGTTCATCCACATGGTGGATGTGTCAGTGCTTCCTTCCTTTTTTATGGTTGAATAATATTCCATTCTGTGATATACCACAGTTTGTTTCTCCATTCATCCATTGATGGGCATTTGGGCTGTTTCCATCTTTTCGCTGTTGTCAATAGTACTGCTGTGACCATGCACATACATACATTTGTTTGAATTCTTTTGGTATGTTCCTAGGAGTAGAATTGCTGGGTCTTATGGTAATTCCAGCTTTAATTTTGGGGGGAGCTGCCAAGCTCTTTTCTTCAGTGACTGCACCATTTACACTCCCATCAGCAATGTGTAAGAGTTCAAATTTCTCCATATCCTTGCCAAAACTTAGTTTTCATTTTTTAAGTTCTCACCATCCTGATGGAAGTGAAGTGGTCCTTCACTTTGGTTTTGATTTGTATTTTCCTAATGACTAATGATGTTGCCCATCTGTTCGTGTGCTTGCTAGCCATTTGTACATCTTCTTAGGAGAACCAGATGTTATTTTTCACCTATCAAATTAGTAGACATGATTTTAAAATGCTAATCATGTTATGTAATATTATAGAAGCTATTTTAGGCGAAAAATGTGAAGTATAAAACTGTGTGTGTACCACCAATAGTATGAAAACTTTTATGTGTTAAAAATGGGACTCTTCTTAGCTCAGTTTTGGTTGAGGCATGAAAATCAAAGCTGTAATATTCCAAAGTGAGTTGTTACACTGACCATGATAAAGACATTTCAAAATAGAGATGTGAGAACCAGTGAGATGGCTCAGCCACATTGAGTCATATTGTCAGAGATTAAAGGAGATTTTTGGAGAAAGCTACTGCTCAAAGCCTGGTGAGAGAGACTTGATATGAATTCAGCACATTCTCAGACATCAATACAATAAAATTGGAAATATATTGGGATTGAGGAGAAGTGAACTAATGTTAGTTTTTTGCCTGAAAATCAAAAGGATAAAAGGACCGTGACCAGCTGAAGAACAAAGGACACTTGCTTTTAGGTTAGTAGCTGTATTTATGGCAGGGTTTGCTTTGGCAGTGTTGGAGAGAGAGAGCCATAGGGATCATCTTAGATGGTGTCTGGTAGGACTATCTAGAAGAATGGACAGGTCTCAGCAGAGAAGCTGGAGGCAGAACGCAGGAGCTTAAGGAGCTGAGAAGACAGACTGAGTCACCAGAATAGAATGCACTTGCCCAGTTTGTGAGAACTGCCAACAAGAGACCACCAGGGATGGGAAGGGAGGTCCTCAAAATTACTATGCCAGCCACACCCTCAGAGAACTCAGCCCAGAGAGTGCCAAGTCCAGGCAAGAAAGAACTTTCCTGCTCCCTGTACTCCTCCCCTCTCACCCATCATTCCCAACAGCATTGGACAAGTGTTTCAATTTCTCTACGACCTCCCCAACACTTGCTATTGTCTGTCTTTTTCATTCTTGCCATCCTAGTGGATGTAAAGGGATACCTTGTTGTGATTTTTATTAACATTTTTCTGATGACTAATGATGTTGAACATCTTTTCACATGCTTATCAGTCATTTATATATCTTCTTTGAAAAAATGTCTATTCAAATCACTTGCACATTTTAAATCAAGTTATTTGTCTTTTTATTACTAACTTGTAAGAATTCTTTATACTCATACAAGTCCTTTATTAGATGTATGATTTGAAAATACTTTCCCCCATTTTGTGGATTCTCTCTCTCTCTCTCTCTCTCTCTCTCTCTCTCTCTCTCCCCCTCTTTCTTTTTTTGACAGAGTCTTGCTCTGTCGCCCAGGCTGGAGTGCAGTGGCATGATCTTGGCTCACTGCAACCTCCGCCTCCTGGTGTCAAGAGATTCTCCTGCCTTAGCCTCCTAAGTAGCTGGGATTATAGGCACCCGCCACCACACCCTGCTAAATTTTTTGTATTTTTAATAGAGACAGGGTTTCACTACGTTAGCCAGGCTGGTCTTGAGCTCCTGACCTCAGGTGATCCACGCGCCTCAGCCTCCCAACGTGCGGGGATTACAGGCATAAGCCACCGCACCAGCCATTTTTTTCATTTTCTTGATTGTGTCTTTTAAGCACAAAAGTTTTTGCTTTTGATAAATTCCAACATATCTATTTTTTCTTATGTCCCCTGTATTTTTGGTGTCATATCTAAGAAACCATTGCCTCATCTAAGGTCATGAATGTATGCCTATGTTTCCTTCTGAGTTTTATAATTTTAGCTCTTACCTTAGGTCTATGACCCATTTGATTTGATTTTTAGTATGATATGAGTTAGGGGTCTAACTTCATTCTTTTGCATGTGGATATTCCGTTGCCTCAGCACCATTTATTGAAAAGACTATACTTTCTCCATTGAATTGTCCTGGCCCTTGTCAAAAATCAATTGACCATAGACACATGGTTTATTTCTGGTTTCTGTGTCTATCCTTATGCCAATGACACATTGTTTTGATTATTATCACTTTGTAGTAAGCCTTGAAATCAGAAAGCCCTTCAACCTTATTTTTTTCAAAATTATTTTGGCTAATCTAGGTCCCTTGCCTTTTCGTGTGACTTTTCGGATCAATTTCTTTAAAAAGAGCCAGCTGGGATTGCAGTAGGGATTGCACTGAATCTGTAGATTAGTATGGGGATTATTGCCATATTAAGTCTTGATCGAAACATGGGACTTTTTTATACCTTTCTAATGATTTTACATTGGCTACAAGAAAAAGTCTAAACTCTGCTACTTGAAGTTTGGGGTTCCTTCTACATTAGGCCCCTAGTGTACTTCAATAATATACCTTCTTTACTTTAACTATGCCAATTATTCCCATGTCCTCTAAGCAGAATAGGTCCCCACTAAAGCTTGAACTCAAAGGCTGAGGTGGGCAGATCACCTGAGGTCAGGAGTTCAAGACCAGCCTGGCCAACATGGTGAAACCCTGTCTCTACCAAAAATACAAAAATTAGCTGGGCGTGGTGGCAGGCACCTGTAATCCCAGCTACTTGGGAGGCTGAGGCAGGAGAATTGCTTGAATCCGGGAGGCAGAGGTTGCAGTGAGCCAAGATTATGCCACTGCACTCCAGCCTGGGCAATAGAACAAGACTCCATCTCAAAAAAAAAAAAAAAAAAAAAAAAAAGCTTGAACTCAAGAGCAAAAGTCGTAATGCATGTCTGCATCCCATGCACCAAACTCAATGCCTAAGATGATGTCCTCTCAGTAAAAATTTGCTAATTTTAAGCTGATCAGTCAAGACCAAGTTAAAATCGTTTTTTAAAATGGAAGTCCAGTTCAGTTCCACCTGCTCCTTTAGAATTCTCCCCGAAACCACTCTCTAACCCACAATTACTGGCTTCCTCTGAACATCTATAGCACATGATGTCACATATATTTGCACATAATAATGTATTTCTTGTTTCCTCCCAATGAAACTGAAAGCGCTGTAAGAGTCAAACACACAGTAAATGCTCAAGAAATATTCATTGCATTGAACTTTGATTCGGATTGCCATATTTTTCAGCTATGTGGACTAACATTGCCCTGTTCTTGCCTCCCCAGGGGATGTTCTGGTGTTCCTGGACAGCCACTGCGAGGTGAACAGAGTATGGCTGGAGCCCCTGCTGCATGCCATTGCCAAGGACCCCAAAATGGTGGTGTGCCCTCTGATAGATGTCATTGATGATAGAACTCTGGAGTATAAGCCCTCTCCTGTTGTAAGGGGAGCTTTTGACTGGAACCTACAATTTAAATGGGATAATGTTTTCTCTTATGAGATGGATGGACCAGAAGGACCTACTAAACCAATCCGGTGAGATTTCTTCTGGTTTTGGAAAAATATAGCATATGTGTACTGAGACCCAGGGGGAAAATACCTCCAGAGATTATTCTTTCAAGTTCTTGGGCTTAATGAAAATGTTCTGTTACTTGTTTTTAGAAGTCTTTAATACAGTAATGCAATTATTGTCAGTAGAATCACGTAGTACTCAATATGTAATGTGATATGACATTTATCTTCACATGATTTTTAACTCTTTGATTTGCTGGTACTGAACACAATCCTATATGGATTCAATCATGACTCTGAGGAGCAATATTTAATTTTGACTAAAAGCTCAAGTCAAAGAGACCTAGTTTGCAGGAGGGATTCCATCATTTGTTAGCGGTTTAGGGCTGCCATGTACAGTTGCACCAGCTGTGCACTGCACATATCCAGGAGATACTGTTCACATAAAGACCATAAGGTCAATAGCATGTCTGGAATTGTACATTAAGACAGCCCTCAGTTGGCACAGTTACCTCTCTCAGCTTCAATGTCCTCATCTGTAAAACAGTGATAGTAATAATTAACACATGTCTCTTAGGATTGTCAGGGGGATTAAATGAGCCAATACATGTAAAACACATAGCCGAAGACTTGACACAGAGGAAGTGAACTGATCAATATCAACATTAGATAGGATATTGTCACAGACTTTAGAACAGAGGTGTACTTTATTTTAATAAAATGTAATAGGTAGAAATCTCAATAAAAATAAAACACAGCATTAATCTTTTAAGTTATCTCAAAATGATTTTAAATAAAGTTACTTTGAGTAAAAAAATAGCTATGGTGTTCCAATTACACAAATTTGGTTTATAATTTTTGTAATATTTCCATCCCACATATAAAACATGTTTAGGCTCTAATGTAAAAAAACTGATATTCAACATGGAAACTGTATTTCTAATATTTATTTGCTAAATGGTAAAATGTTTAGAATTCTAATACACGGCTCATGTGTATATACATCGGTTCATCCTTTTTGAAAACAATTTGGCAATGCAAATTAAGAATCTTATAAATATCCTTATTCTTTGATGCAGTAATCCACTTGATTTTATTTGAAAAGAGTCAGAAATAAACAAGGAGATGTATATAGTGTGTCAATATTTATATTAATAAAAAGCTGAAAACAACATAAATATTCAATACTATTGAGATGGGTAAAAAAGTATCTTCATTTTTATGGACTATCACATAACCATTAAAAGTAAAGTTTTCAAGGGCTAATTAACTAGGAAGAAAACTTCTCACGTTAAATTAAAAAATCAAACCATAAAAAATGTTCTGTTAGTATGATACTTTTGTGTGATTATATATGTACATATTATATGTAATATATGTTATACATATTACAATATTACATATAATCGTATGTTACACTAAAATATATAATAATATGTATAAGAAAAAAGAAGTTATTTTTTAAAGCTTAAAAGAAAAAATAAATTTTATTTTATTATTTTATTGTTTTATTATTTGTATAAATATAAGGGGTACAAGGGCAATTTTGTTACATGGTTATACTCCCTAGTGGTGAAGTCTGGACTTTTCAAGTATCCACCACTCAAACATTGTACACCGTACCCATTAAGTCACTTCTTGTCATCCACTGCCCTCTTGTCCCCACGCTTCTGTCTCCAGTGCCTGTCAGTCCACACTCTATGTCCATGTATACACATTATTTAACTCCCACTTATAAATGAGAGCATGTGTATTTCTCTTTCTGTTTCTGAATTGTTTCACTTAAGATAATGGCCTCCAGTTCCATCCATGTTGCAGCCAAAGACATAATTTCATTCTTTTTTATGGTTGAATAGTATTCCATTGTGTACATATACCATATTTTCTTTATCCAATCATCCACTGAGGGACACTTAGGTTGATCCCATGACTTGACTTTACAATTGTGAATAATGCTGTGATAAACATACAATGGCAGGTATCTTTTTGATATAAATGATTTCTTTCCTTTTGGGAAGATACCCAATAGTGGGAATGCTGGATCGAATGGTAGTGCTACTTTTAATTCTTTGAGAAATCTCTGTACTGTTTTCCGTAGATGTGCTAATTTACATTCCTACCAACAGTGTGCAAGCGTTCCCTTTTCTGCTTATCCTCGCCAGCATCTGTTACATATTAATCATAGTATTAATTAGCATTCATATCTGAAGATACATTTTTCCCATAGTTCTAATGATGACCAAATAAGCTAGGTGCAATGAGTTTTGGAAAACTTACAAAAAAAAAAAAAAGAAAAATCATGCCTAGGGCTCATGCCAATGATAACTCAAGACCTCCCCAACTCCCTGACATGCAGGCATCACCATGACCAAGGATCATGTCCTTTCCCCTGGGCTCCCTGCCCTTTTTTAAGGGCAGAGCAAAGCCCTTTCACTTTCTCCCTGCTGTCTCAGACTACAGCCTTTACTAACCACTACCCAACCTTTCTCCTGCTGATACAGACACACACATACATGCACATGCGTGCCGGCACACACACACACACACACACACACACTCAGTGACTTCAAGATTTTTAGAGTGAACACTTTCTCCCCTGAAAGGAAGATATAACTTGAATCCTTTGAGCCACACATCTTTTCACCCTATTTTCAATGGTACAAAACGGCATAACTTTAAAAAAAAACTTTTGTGAAATTACTTAATTTGTAAATTTAATGAGTATTTATTGATGACCTATCATGTGGCAGGCATTGTATTGATAGGAACATGATCCCAGTCCTCAAATGTGTATAGTCTAGAGGGGAGGTCAGGCAGGTAAAAACAGACGATCAGGACAGTGCTATGGCAGGGGAGTGAGCATTTCCTTCCAGGCTTTCTGGGCTGCCTGGAATCACAGTCTCCTTCTAGTGTACCAGTGCCAGATAGAACGCATGTTACCCGCACACCAGACAGGATATACAGCACCTACTGCACCAGACGTGACGCACATTGCCCAGTGCACCCGGTAGGAACATTCCTATCAGAATACAGTTATCCTGTTATCTCTGCCAATTGCAACATCAAAACCACCTTATTTTGACCCCACTTCCTGTCAGTTACATCCTCTTTCCTCTCTTTCGTATTAAAGCCTTAGAAAGATTTGTCCATCACTATCTCCAATTCCCTTAAACTCACTTCCATCAGTCTTCGCCCCCTGCCATTCACAGTTAAGACTTGTTCATGACCGTCTCTGGTTCAGCCCAGTGCTCAGTTCCAGTCCTTATCTCGCTGATCCAGCCACCATGTAGGATGCTGCTGGCCACGCCCTTCTCTTGGACACCCATGTCTCCCTGGGCCTCCAGGGAACCAGAGTTTCCTGGTCCTTCTCCTCCCTCCCTGGTTGCTCCTTCCTATCTCCTTTGCCAGTTCCTCTCCTCCTCTCAACTGTCAATGTTGAAGCACCCAGGGCTCAGGGCTGGTCCTCTACGCTTCTCCACTCACTCACACAGTGATTCTCATCTACCTCATCCATGACTCCCAAAGGATGTCTCCAGCCCTGACCTCTCTCAGAACTCCAGACTCATGTATCCAACTGCATCCAACTACCTACTTCATAGCCCCACTTGAATGCCAAATAGACATCTCAAACATACCCCGAAGAGAATCTTCCTGCCAAAAACCTGCTCCACCCATAGTGTTTCTCATCTCAGTGCACGGCAATTCCGTCCATCTGGTGTGCAGGCCAAAAACACTGGAGTCAGCCTTGACTCTTCTCTTCCTCCAACACCCACACCCCACCCATAAGCAAATCTGTTAGCTCTGTCTCCAAAATATACCAGGAATTCAACTGCATCTTACCATCTACATTGCTGCATTCTTATCCAGGATCCCATTATTTTTCTCTGGGACCACTGTTGCCCCTCTAATTGGTCTCCCTACCCTTTCCCCTACACATGGGTCTTGCTTTGTGTGTTGAGTGATTCATATCCCTAAAACATAGGTGCTCAGTATATACTTTTTTAGATAGATTCTCACTCTCTCTCCCAGGCTGGAGTGCAGTGGCATGATCTCAGCTCACTGCAGCCTCCGCCTCCCAGGTTCAGGTGATTCTCATGCCACAGCATCCCAGGTAGCTGGGATTTACAGGTGCAGGCAACCACATCTGGCTAATTTTTGCATTTTTAGTAGAGTTGGAGTTTCCCCATGTTGGGCAGGCTGGTCTTGAACTCTTGACCTCAAGCGATCCTCCTACGTCGACCTCCCAAGTGTTGGGATTACACGTGTGAGCCACCGCACCCAGCTGTGACTATTTTCAAATGACTTAGTTTGGTATTATTTGGCCCTACTATTGGTGGACAAAACAAGATGCTTTTTAATATTATGGTTTGTCCAGAAGTAAATATTACAATTCACCTAATATCTTTAGAAAGGGAGAGCTCTGAACCCTGCTACCCAGTTC
This sequence comes from Theropithecus gelada, assembly GCF_003255815.1. Classification (NCBI taxonomy): domain Eukaryota; kingdom Metazoa; phylum Chordata; class Mammalia; order Primates; family Cercopithecidae; genus Theropithecus; species Theropithecus gelada. The sequence goes on from NC_037670.1 coordinate 176,058,592, forward strand.
AATTGTCATCCTCATGGGAAACTCATATTCCAAATGTCATTTTCCTTCTCATTACGAAAACATTTAGAATATATCACATACATATTTTGGTGAGAGCTAAGTAAAAGTTACTGCCTACTTTTGTTAGTTGTGGTTTTTGGTAATTTTATATACTTAAATGTATAATAAGATAATTTTAGTATTGTTTTCTCTCTCTTTTTTTTTTTTTTTTTTTTTTTTTGAGACAGAGTCTCGCTCTGTCATCCTAGGCTGGAGTGCAGTGGCATGATCTCAGCTCAGTGCAACCTCCGCCTCCCAGGTACAAGCGTTTCTCCTGCCTCAGCCTCCCAAGTAGCTGGGACTACAGGCGCGTGCCACCTCACCTGGCTAATTTTTTGTATTTTTAGTAGAGATGGGGTTTCACCGTGTTAGCCAGGATGGTCTCGATCTCCTGAACTCGTAATCCACCCGCCTCGGCCTCCCAAAGTGCTGGGATTACAGGCATGAGCCTCCACACCCGGCCTGTTTTCTCATTTTAAACTATAAGTTATTACTAATTCAATATATTTTTGAGGAGAATACAGAATGACTTTCTCTGTGAAATTAATTTCATATTTATGTCCCCTTTCTAGGTCACCTGCAATGTCTGGAGGAATTTTTGCTATACGTCGGCATTATTTTAATGAAATTGGACAGTATGACAAGGATATGGATTTTTGGGGAGGAGAAAATTTGGAACTTTCACTAAGGGTAATTCAGATTTTATTTTTAAAATAGCTATAGAGAGTGAAACCTAACTTTGTCGCATACAATGCTGTGGTAATTATGCTCAATTTTCCTACATGAACATCCCATACCATTCCAGTGGCACATGCAATAAACAATTTAAGGGGCTTCTTGTAAAAATGGAAAACATTTAATATTAGATTATTGGCCTGGTGTGGTGGCTCATACCTGTAATCCCAGCACTTTGGGAGGCTGAGGCAGATGGATTATTTGAAGCCAGGAGTTCAAGACCAGCCTCGGAAACATAGCAAGACCCCCATCTCTCCTTTTTTTTTTTTTTCTTAAATGAGATGGGGTCTCGCTATGTTGCCCAGGTTGGTCTTGAACTCTTGGGCTCAAGTAATCCTCCCATCTTGGCCTCCCAAAGCACTGGGATTATAGGTGTGAGCTACTGTGCCTAGCCTCTACTTCTTAAAATAAATATATTTAATTTAAAAATATTAGGTTCTTATACCATATGTTTTGTTATTTCTGATGTATGGTATATCAAATTAATATAATATTTTAAATCTATTATTTTTACTGTCTCAGTAGTTGTTTTTTCCAATTTTTTCTGTTTTGGATTTTATTTTCTCTCTCTTTTCCTTCCTTCTTTTGGCCAGTTATTTGTTCACTTTTAAGGTTCCCAAGCAGACTTCTTTCATAATGCTTCAGATACTTGATTATGCATATAAAAATATCTAGAACAATAGCGTTTCCTCCAAGCCTCTATTTGATGGTCCCTCTTAAGCTTGTTGGTTTTTTTTTTTTTTTGCTTTGTTTTTTTCATTCTCAAGTTCCCTTTGGACCCGGGCATTATTTCATAACGCCCATGCCTTTGGCACATTTTATTCTGTTTGGTTGATTATTCCTTGTTTTATTATATTGCACTCTAAGAAAACGGCTCAAGGAGTTTACCTCCTTTCATGATCTGATAACGTGATCAGTTTTGTGTATTACACAGGCAGAGGTGGAGAGTCAGTATATTCCTTTTTCTGGCCCTACATTCCCTATACGTAGCAAATGACAACTATTATTTGAACATTAATTATTCCTACTCCAATATTTCAATGGCGCCTTTCCTGATGGCCCGTCGTATCTTTTAGGTATACTTGGGTGTCTTTTTATAAAGAAATATGTAAATTAATAAGTAGCTGAAATAGTCTCTTGACACCGGCAGCTGTCACTAACCACGACAAGTAACCTTGTCTTTCCTGAGGAAGAATGATCTCCGCACCTGCATACACCTCTTCATTTCTCGTTTACTCCTCATTCCAGTAAATCGACATCCTAGAAGGCCCTCAGCTTTCTGTGACATCGTTCCAGGAACTGCCACCAGTTTCATGTTGATGTCCTTAATGGATGGCTTTTGATCTTCCATCTGTCTGAGGTCATTGCAGCATCTGACACTATAAACCGTCTTTTCCAGAAGTTTTCTTGGATGTTAGAACAGTATTCCTGGATTGCTTTCCACGCTCAGTTGTTCTCAGTTTCCTTTGCAGGAATTTCTGCTGCTGCTCATCAGTTAGACACAGGTGTCCCCAAGGTTTCCATCCTTGTCAGACTTTGCTTCTTACACCATGTGCTCTTCAGGGCTCAGGGCTAGCATCCAGGTCCTCTGCACCTGTGAAGCCATGCTGGTTGTTAACATAACGCAGTCTTTCTGCATCTGGTGTGAAAAAACCTCTACTCGGAGCCAGCCAAATACCTTCCACTTGTAGCCCAACCATAGGTCCAGGCTCTCTGGACCTTCCCATGTTCCAGTAACTAAGGGAATAGCACTTGGCAGGGCACGTCTACTCTGATTGCCGAGGGTCTGCGCTACACCCTTGTTAATATTTTTAGTAGGATACTTGCATCAATCCCCATGGCTGTAACTAATACCTGCATCATGATAATATCCAACTCTATAGTTTCGGTTTAGGACTATCTCTTGAGAGTAATATTTAAGCTCAATCTAGCCCTCATTTAAGGAGCACCTCCTTTGAGTCAAACTGTGCTGTATGCTGATCACTGAGAAGAAGACACAGTCTTCATTAATTCATCCACGCAACAATATGTATTGAGTACTGTTATGTATGAAGCACTGTGCTGGGTGCTAAAATACAGCGGCACACGATACAAAAGTGGCTTTTTTTGTTTTGTTTTTTTGAGATGGAGTCTTGCTCTGTTGCCAGGCTGGAGTGCAGTAGCGTGATCTTGGCTCACTGCAATCTCCGCCTCCCAGGTTCAAGCGATTCCCTTGCCTCAGCCTCCTGAGTAGTTGGTACTACAGGCCGCTTGTTTGTATTTTAATAGAGATGGGGTTTCACCATGTTGGCCAGGATGGTCTTGATCTTCTGACCTTGTGATCCGCCCACCTCAGCCTCCCAAAGTGCTGGGATTACAGGCGGGAGCCACCGGGTCCGGCCAAAAGTGGCTTCTAATGTCATGAACTTTCTATCTATTGAGTAGGGTGAGATTTTCAGATACTTAATTTTATTTTGGCCCAGGTGCAGCGGCTCACGCCTATAATCCCAACACTCTGGAAGGCCGAGGTAGGCAGATCACCTGAGGTCAGGAGTCCGAGACCAGCCTGGCTAACATGGTGAAATCCTGTCTCTTCTAAAAATACAAAAACTAGCTGGGCATGATGGTGCACGTCTGTAATCCCAGCTACTCAGGAGGCTGAGGCACGAGAATCGCTTGAACCTGGGAGGTGGAGGTTGCAGTGAGCCAAGATCGTGCCACTGCATTCCAACCTGGGCAGACAGAGCGAGACTCCGGCTCAAAAAACAAAAAAATTATTTTTGGTAAGTGCATTAGAGAAATACAGAGTATTATGGGACCCTCTAAAAGGAGAACCTAGCCTTCTCTTGGGGGAGGTATGTGTCTTAGATGGCTTCCCTGAAGAACTCACGTTTAAGATACATGTAAAGGATAAAATGTATTTTAACAAGTTCTTATTTCTGACATGCACTGCTCTAAAATCTTACAGATATTAACCCATTTAATCCTCCTAACAAACCTGTAAGGTAAGTACCACCATTATCTCCGACTTGTAGTGAAGAAACTGAACCACGGAGAGGTTGAGTAACTTGCCCAAATTCACGGAACTTGTAAGCACTCTGCTCCTAACCTGTTGTTTCCTGCCTCATGCTGTCTGCTCAGCTTCAGGTCTTGAAACCCCACCAGCTCAGTTCTACCCTCTTTCTAAGTCACTTCCATCTGAGGCTAGCAATGTATTGGAAGCCTCCAATGCTCTGAATTTTTTTTTAGTTGCCCTGAACTCGGTGCTACTCTTGCTCGTGGAAAGTGATGGTTCGTGGATGCCCACAAAGCTACAGGTTCACTTCTAGTCTCTGAATGGTTCTCCTAACTGAGCTTCAACATGGCATTTCAATTTTCCTGGCAAAGCAGAGGCTGGCCTCAAACAGTCCCAACAATCTGCAGTCTTGGTTCACCCGATCTCCCCGACACCTGCAGTCTACCCTGCCATCCCCAGATGCTGGCAAGCTGTGCTGCTCCAGGAACTGGGGCCTCGCCCTGCACTTGAAAGATTATCCCTAGAGAAACCCTTTTCTCTGCCTCTCCCCCATGCTGAACCTCTTAGATATCAATGCCAGTTTAGATTCCACCCAAGGTTGCTAACTCTCCTTGATGCTGTGGTGTGAAAACAAACCATGTGTTCTGTAGTAGAGAAATAGTCAAGCAAATTCGCAAACACCTGCATGAGGGAGAATTAGGGAAGGCACTCAACACTCTTCTCCCTCTCTGCCTGGAACACTCCAGTACCTCAGTGGGTTACCCTTGGCCCATCTGCTCAGAATTTCTATTCCCAAGAGTTTTAGGAATCAGACAGTTACTGTCACAGCAGTAGTCGGCTATTGCCACCATGATGTTACGTGATAAACTACCTCAAAACTGAGTGGTTGGGAGCAATAAGCGTTTACTTTTTCTTTCATCTGTCCATGGTTGGCCAAAGTGGCTCTGCCTCAGAACAGAGGTTGCTGGGCTGGCTCTAGTCTCTGAATGGGATCCAGATCTGATTATCATTCTAGGAGTAGCAGCGACTCACAGCATATTCTTCTCACGCTGAATGGCAGGAATTCAAAAGTCAAGCCAAACCACACAGCACATTTACACCTCTGCACGCGTGACGTGTGCTCACGATCCATTGGCCAAATGTGTCGAACAGAGAAGCCCAAATTCAGTCAGTCAGGGAAATGTGCTGTGCCCCAAGGTGAGGGACGAGGAATGAGCTGTTTATTGAACAAGGTTTCAATCTATCACACCAAGTTGCTGGAATGACCAACTAAGTGGGCAGAGGTCTTATTTACTTGAGTAAATAAAACTGGTGTTAGCCAGTCAGGATGGTGATTATTAAAAAGTCAAAAAAATAACAGATGCTGGCGAGGCTGTGAAGAGAAGGGAATGTTTATATCCTGCTGTGGGAGTGTAAATTAGTTCAACCATTGTGGAAAACAGTTGGGAGATTTCTCAAAGAATTTAAAACAGAACTAGCATTTGACCCAGCAATCCCATTACTGGGTATATATCCAAAGGAATATACATTGTTCTACCATAAAGACACATGCATACATATGGTCACTGCAGCACTTTCCACAATAACGAAGACATGGAATCAACTTAGATGCCCATCAACAGTGGACTGGGGCCGGGCACGGTGACTCATGCCTCTAATCCCAGCACTTTGGGAGGCCAAGGTGGGCAGATCACTTGAGGTCAGGAGTTCAAGACCAGCCTGACCAACATGGTGAAACCCCGTCTCCACCAAAAATACAAAAATTAGCCAGGTGTGGCAGTGTGTGCCTGTAATCCCAGCTACTCAGGAGGCTTAGGCACAAGAATTGCTTGAACCTGAATGGCCGGGCATCCAGGCTGGATGACAGAGCAAGACTCTGTCTCAAAAAAACAAAAACAAAAGTCAGTGGATTGGATAAAGAAAATGTGTTACAGATATACCATGGAATGTTACACAGCCATTGAAAAATAATAAAATCATGTCCTTTGCAGCAAAGTGGATGGAGCTGAGGTCATTATTCTAAGCAAATTAACACAGGAGCAGAAAACCAAATACTGCATGTTCTCATTTATAAGTGACAGCTAAACATTGTACATGGACACAAAGCAGGGAACAACAGATACTGGGGCCTTCCTGAGGGTGGATTGTGGGATGAGGGTGAGGATAAAAAAATTACCTAGTGAGTACAATGCTCATTACCAGGGTGATGAAATAATCTGTGCTCTAAACCCGCAGACATGCATTTTACCCACGTAACACACATACACATGTACCCTTGAACTGAAAATGTAAGTTGGAAAGAAAAAAAAAACAAAACTGGTGTTAGGAGGAAAATGCTCCTTCATGTATCAGCTAGCTTTTGCTGTATAACAAACCATTCCAAAACACAGTGCCTTAAAACAACAAGCAATAGTTATTTCTCATAATCCATTGTATCACTAAAGTGGTTCTTCTAGGCTTAGCCAGAATGGCTGAGTTGTGCTGGTGTGAGAACTACTCATGGAGTGGTTAGAGTAATTAAACAAAAGAGTTATGGCAAGTGTACTGTAGGATGAGAAATCAGGTGCAAAAGATTTATATCATAAGCATGTTCTTTGGGGTATTATTTTTAATAATAAAAATCAGAAGCTACCAAAATGTCCAAACAACTTAAGACTTCGAAAATAATTTCATACAACATCAAATGAAAAAAAAGCAAGTTATCTTAATGTTGTTGTGTCTACATGAGTTTACCTATGTATCTGGGTTAATATTGACTCACTCGGAATGTTAAGACAAGAAGTGAATTATGTTTTCTTCTGTGTGCTTTCTGTATTTGCCAAGTTTTCAATGGCTATATTTTACTTTTGTGTAGTAAAATTAATAGTGATTAAAAGTGAGCAACATAAGGAGTTTTAGGTATTAAAAAAGATGAATAATTGAATTCAGTCACGATTAGCATTTCTCTTGTTTCTTGCCTACATCCAGCAATTCCTGTAGGTAATTATGAGACAGGCAGAACCCCTTTGTCTTCATTGCTGGCTCTCAGTCAGGCTTTCTAAATTTGAACCTTGCACTCTGCTGTGAAACTTCTGTGTCATTGGGCAAACTTCTTAACCAATGTGTTAGTTTCCTCATCTGTAAAATGGGAATAATCACAGAATCTGAATTATAAGGCTGTTGTAATAATTAGCCATTTTTATGGGTGGTGGTGGTGGTGGTTTTTTTGTTTTTGTTTTTGAGATGGAGTCTCGCTGTGTTGCCCAGGCTGGAGTACAGTGGCACGATCTCGGCTCACGACCTCTGCCTCCCAGGTTCAAGTGATTCTCCTGCCTCAGCCTCCCAAGTAGCTGGGATTACAGGCACCTGCCACCATGCCCAGCTAATTTTTGTATTTTTAGTAGAGACGGGGTTTCACCATGTTGGCCAGGCTGGTCTTAAACTTAACTCCCTTCCTCAGGTGATCTGCCTGCCTCAGCCTCCCAAAGGGCTGGGATTACAGGCATGAGCCACCACACCTGGCCATTATATTTGTTTAAAAGCAGTTGCCTATTACCAGTAATAATGCATTCATATGTTTTTTATTCTTCTTATGCCTAGATCTGGATGTGTGGAGGCCAACTCTTTATAATCCCCTGCTCTCGAGTAGGACATATCAGTAAGAAACAGACTAGAAAAACTTCTGCAATCATCAGTGCCACGATACATAACTACCTAAGACTGGTGCACGTTTGGCTGGATGAATATAAGGTGGGGAACACATCCTTGACTTGGAAAATGCATGTGAGGCTGGAGCAGGACTTGTTCTGAGGAAGCCTGCTGCTGCCTTTCCAGATCCAGCGTTTGTTCTGGAGGTCATTATCCTAAGCAAATGAACACAGGAGCAGAAAACCAAATACTGCATGTTCTCATTTATAAGTGAGAGCTAAACATTGTACATGGACACAAAGCAGGGAACAACAGATACTGGGGCCTTCTTGAGGGTGGACTGTGGGAGGAGGATGAGGGTAAAAAACTACCTATTGATAGTTATTGATAGTTGTTCTTTTCTCTGTTTTTCTTGAATACAGCACCCCTCTAACCCCTCATCAATCCATCCCCAACCCTATTCTCAGTTCATCCTAAGCTGCTACTCTTACCACTCATTATTTTTGTTTTAATTTCTGGGAAAACTCAAGTCTCTCAGAAGTAAATCAACCAACATGAGCAGTCATTTTATGGAGGTGCTGATCTATTCCCTCCGTTCCCACCTCCAGGGAATTGTCCCACACCTGAAGCAAACAGCTTCTCCTTGCCCTGTCCCCATGTGCAACTCTTTTTTTTTTTTTTTTTTGAGATGGAGTCTTGCTCTGTTGCCCAGGCTGGAGTGCAGTGGTGCCATCTCACCTCACTGCAACCTCCGCCTCCCGGGTTCAAGTGATCCTCCTTCCTCAGCCTCCTGAGTGGCTGGGACTACAGGCACGTACCACCATGCCTGGCTAATTTTTATATTTTTAGTAGAGATGGGATTTCACTATGTTGGCCAGGCTGGTCTCAATCTCTTGACTTCATGACCCACCCACCTTGGCCTCGCAGAGTGCTGGGATTTACAAACCTGAACCACCACACCTGGCCCATGTACAACTCTTGAGATTCTTTTTCTTCCCCGCTGATTTCCCAAGCGATGTGGATGCTGCTGGTCATGGGACTGTGTGAGAACTTCCACTACCACTTTTCGACCAGCAGCCAAAGATTTCTGTATCAAAGCTGTGCCCTATTATCTGTGCATTTCCCCAGGAATTAAGTACCTTGCCAGGACTTACAAGGGTGCATGTCCATCCAGAAGCTATGTATAAATAAATACAAAATCCCCAGCAAAATCTCATTTCAGACAAAGAAATGGAAATATGTAAGAATCTCTCTGACAGTGTATGTCCTGGTCTTCATCTTATGTTTCTCTAATTGAAAAAACACACTTTAATTATGAAGGTAATAATGCTCCATTTCTTTTGTAATTAGAGAAATGTGAATTAAAACTTCAAAGAGCTATTTCAACATCGCCGCTTAGATTGGCAGAATTTTAAAAGTCTGACAGGCCTGGCTGGACACAGTGGCTCATGTCTGTAATCCCAGCACTTGGGAGGCCGAGGCAGGCAGATCACCTGAGGTCGGGAGTTCAAGACCAGCCTGGCCAATATGGAGAAACTCCGTCTCTACTAAAAATACAAAATTAGCTGGGTGTCGTGGCACACTCCCATAGTCCCATCTACTCAGGAGGCTGAGGCAGGAGAATCTCTTGAACCTGGGAGGAGGAAGTTGCAGTGAGCCAAGATCGCACCATTGCACTGCAGCCTAGGCAACAAAAGCAAAACTCTGTCTCAAAAACAAACAAACAAACAAAAAAACAAAAAAAAAACCTTATAGGCCCAAGTGTCGGTGAGCAATAGGATCTCTCAGCTTTTGCTTTATGGGAGTGTTGACTTTTACAAAATTGCATCTGAAAACAGCATGGCAGCATCTACTAAAGTAAAAGATCTGAATACCTTGTGATTCAGCAGTTCTGCTCATGCATATGCTACAGAAGCGAGTGCTTTTGTGCACCAGGATGCATGAACAAGAAAACTACTACACAGCATTATTTCTTTTAGCCAAAACTTAATACAATACAAATACTCATCAAGAGTAGAGTGGACAAATGTGATATATTTAGTTGCTATAATCCTATACAGCAATGAAAATTAACTGGGCAGGGTGCGGTGGTTCACACTTGTAATCTCAGCACTTTGGGAGGCCAAGGCGGGTGGATCACCTGAGGCCAGGAGTTCGAGACCAGCCTGGCCAACAAGGTGAAACCCCATCTCTACTAAAAAGACAAAAAAAAAAAATTATCCGGGCATGGTGGTGGGCATCTGTAATTGCAGCTATTCGGGAGGCTGAAGCTGGAGAATTGCTTGAACCCAGGAGGTAGAGGTGGCAGTGAGCCGAGATCACAACACTGCACTCCAGCCTGGGTGACAAGGGCAAAGCTCCATCTCAAAGGAAAAAAAAAGAAAGAAAATTAACCAACTATAGTGTATAGTCATGTCTCACTTAACGACGGGAATATATTATGAGAAATCATCATGAGGTGATTTCATTGTTGTGGGACTGTACCTACACAAACTGGGATGGAGATGGTATCGCCCATTACACACCTTGGCTCTATGGTATGGCCCATTGCTCCCAGGCTACAAACCTGTATGGCATGTGACTCTACTGAACACTGTAGGCAGTTGTAACCCAGTGGTAAGTATTTGTGTATCTAAACATATCTAAACAAATGGCACAGTAAAAATATGGTATTATAATCTTATGGGACTACCATTATGAACGCAGTCAGGTGTTGACTGAAACATCATCACATGGTGCGTGGACTGTACCACAAGAGCATAGGTAAATTTCAGAGATGTGATGGTGAATGAAAGCGGCCAAACACAACAGAACTTATACTGTATTATTTCCTTCCTGTAAAGTTCAAATAGGTAAAATTAAACCATATAATTTGTGCATGAATAATCAGATATCAAAGCTAGAATGAAAAGAAATGAATTTGTAATCAAGATAGCATTTAAAACAAAGGAAAAGGGTTATGATCAGGAAAGAAAAGGCAGGGGGATTTCAAGTTGTCCTTCAAAATTAGAACATATAAACACATCTCATTCTTTTAAATAGCTCCTTTAACTGGATCTACCAAAATTGATCCCGTTAATAAATAGTACCAGTTGATAAGCATTCTGATTTCCCCGGCTTTTTGCTATTTTCTTCACAATCCTCAAACGAGAATTCTTTTGTTTTTTCTTTCTTTTGAAACAGAGTCTTGCTCTGTCCCCCAGGCTGGAGTGCAGTGGCACAATCTCGGCTCACTGCAAGCTCCGCCTCCCAGGTTCAGTGATTCTCCTGCTCAGCCTCCCGAATAGCTGGGACTACAGGCGCGTGCCACCACGCCCAGCTAATTTTTTATATATATATATATATATATATATTTTTTTTTTTTTTTTTTTTTTTTTTTTTGAGACGGAGTCTCGCTGTGCTCCCAGGCTGGAGTGCAGTGGCGTGATCTTGGCTCACTGCAAGCTCCGCCTCCCGGGTTCACGCCATTCTCCCGCCTCAGCCTCCCAAGTAGCTGAGACTACAGGCACCCGCCACCACGCCCGGCTAGTTTTTTGTATTTTTAGTAGAGACGGGGTTTCACCATGTTAGCCAGGATAGTCTCGATCTCCTGACCTCGTGATCCACCCGCCTCGGCCTCCCAAAGTGCTGGGATTACAGGCTTGAGCCACCGCGCCCGGCAATTTTTTATATTTTTAATAGAGACGGGGTTTCACCATATTGGCCAGGCTGGTCTTGAACTCCTGACCTCATGATCTGCCTGCCTTGGTCTTCCAAAGTGCTGGGATTGCAGGCATAAGCCATCACGCCTGGCCTTGAAATGAGAATTATTGACATACTTTTTTGTGTATATTTTTGCAAATACATCTTTGGAATAAATTCAAGACATGAACTTGCTGGGGCAAGAGTTAGTGCATTTTAAATCCTGATGGGGTAACATCCAAATGATCTTCACTGTGTGTCTCGTCATCTGTGCTGCCATCAAATGTATATGAAAGTGGCTGTCTCCTCATATTGGTTATAATCGAACTGTTTGTTTTAATCAGGTAGGTTAAAAACATCTCATTGTTTAAAATTGTATTTCATTACAACAAATCTTGAGCTTATTTTCATGTTTGTTGATTTTTTTTTTTTCTGTGAACGCTGATCATGGATCTAGATGGTTGAATTGAATATAGCTATTTCTGCATGGTTTACTGAATTTCACAAAGCATATAGTGCCAAAAAGTTAACTTAAAGGCATATGATGTTAAGTATAAAAACCAATGGATTGCATAATACAGCACAATGGGAAATTTAGTGACTGATTGGGACAAGAGAGGGCTTTGGACAGGAAGATGTGCCTAAGGTCATCCATGCTGTCTTGTCTCCAAAATGATGGCACCCTCCCCCATCTGCAGGCTCGTCCCCTGCACCAATCCACCCTGGGGACCTAGGGGTGGCAGAATGTGATGGTAAAGACCTACGGTGGTCATGGATCCCCAGGGAGAATCCAGCATGGCATGCCCATAATACATTAATTTGGATGAGCAAACTCCTTCTGTCATTCAACACTATCACTATCCTGTCTGCCAGGCCTGGGAAAACACAGATGAAAAGATAAGGGTTCTGTTCGCAAAGGGCTTCAGTCTACTTAGAATACCTTTTTTCAACAGGGGGCCAGCAGAGTCCATTAGACATTCATTCTTGGGGCTTCCTCAAGTCAAAGCACACAAAAAACTAACCAAGTGTGGTGATAATAATGACCATCTCAGACATGATGGTTAGTATGTGCCAGCCATGCTCACCCAGGGGCTTTGCATGTCCCTATTAGACTGTTCAACCCTCACAACCACTTTGCAAGGGGAGGACTTGCCTAAGGTCACGTGGATCCTGAATGGCAGAGCCAGACTTTGAACCCAGGTTGTACTTCTGCAGGGTCTATTCTCCCTTTACTACATCATCCCCCATTTCTGAAAAGACAAACATACTGATCAGGACCAGGGAGTAAGGGGGTTTGTCCTTGGGTATTGTTGAAAAAACAGGAGAAAGGGGATACCACAATAGGTGGCTGTGATTCTTTGGCTGAGAAGCAGGACCCAGTCTTCCTGGATGCCGCTATGCCACTTAGGGTGCTGTGGCACGTGCTGTGAACATGTGCATGGTGGGTAAATCCGAGGTCCCATAGTATGTCTCTGCCTTCGTTCCTTGGACAGAAAAAAATAGGGATCTGGAGGGCTTTTTTAGTTCACATGATGAAAATACATGTGTCTATGTTAGATATAATGATTTTATCACCAAAGATTTGTTTGGCTGAACATAATGGCTGACTCTATATTTTCATGTAGGAGCAGTTTTTTCTTCGAAAGCCTGGTCTGAAATATGTTACCTATGGAAACATTCACGAGCGTGTTCAGTTAAGGAAACGACTGGGTTGCAAGTCATTTCAGTGGTATTTGGATAATGTCTTCCCAGAATTGGAGGCATCTGTGAACAGCTCATGAAAGGAAAACAAATCACTTTGATTAATAAAGGGTTAAAAGTCTCCTAATCATTCAACATAGTGGCACAAGAATGTAAGATTGGAACATCGTGGAATTATGTGAAATGCAATTAAAAAAATATGACCAGAATGGTCTATGATGTGGGTGCCTTTATTTCCCCTTGAATGAAAATTCTTAATACTTTTGTTACTCATCTGCTACTGAATTTCTGAGGTGACAAGACCTTGAACATTAGAAATGTCCTAAGTGGTCACACAGTTACGACTCTATCATACAGCTGACTGAGTTTAAGTAAAGCGCATTTGTTTACCACACCCACCTGGCCCTGGTGGACTGTAGGGACTGCTTTCCCTTTGCCAACCCGGCTTCTGCCCCAGACAATCTGTTGTGACTGCCTTCTTAGGGAGCCATGCTCTCGTGACTTTGGCTGAGCTGCAGCAAGCTCCTTTCTTCCTGCCAGGGTAGATTCTGGTAATGACACCTTGCTCAGCTGCATACCTGAACGTCTGGTGTCCAGTCCACCTGCCTGGGTGTCTGGTCAGCTCTCCAGGCCAGCTTCCCCATGTGTCCCTGCCAGCCCTTCTGTCATCTGAAGATACTCCCTCTTCCGGGAGTCTCACTCTGTCACCAGGCTGGAGCGTAGTGGTGTAATCTGGGCTCACTGCAACCTCCGCCTCCCGGGTTCAAGCAATTCTCCTGCCTCAGCCTCCCAAGTAGCTGGGATTACAGGTGCGTGCCACCACACCCAGCTAACTTTTGTATTTTAGTAGAGACGGGGTTTCACTATATTGGCCAGGATGGTCTTGATCTCTTGACCTCGTGATCCGGCTGCCTCGGCCTCCCAAAGTGCTGGGATTACAAGCATGAGCCACTGTGCCCAGCTGATTTTGCCTTTTTCATGTCTGTCCCTTCCTATGGCTCTGGCCTCCAGCTCTCCAGACACTTCTTGACTCTTGGTAAACAGTTTAGCTGGGATCAGGGAAGCAGCAGCTGGGTGCCTTGTCTGTCCTGTGTAAACACATTCCCAGATGTCCAAAGTACTTCTTTGGCATCTTTGGGGTTAGACAGATCACTGTTGGTTTCACGCTGATGATGGTGGCTAAGAAGGTGAAAGACACTGAATTCAGAAAGACAGAGACAGATAATGAGAGAAAAAAACACATTGAAAGGGGCAAAAAAAAAAAAAAAAAAAAAAAGTGGAAGAGAATAGTCTACGCTGGAAAGAAGGTAAGTTAGTTTTTACAGCAGAAAAACAATTTGAATCATCTATTGAGCTCATTCAATCAACAATGAGTGTTTCCTTGAAGCCAGGTATTCTTCTAGTTGCTGGTATACAGCAAGGAATGAAGTTTTTTGTTTTGTGTGTTTGTTTGTTTTTGGAGACGGAGTTTCACTCTTGTTGCCGGGGCTGGAGTGCAGTAGCCTGATCTCGGCTCACTGCAACCTCCACTTCCCAGGTTCAAGTGATTCTCATACCTCAGCCTCCTGAGTAGTTGGGATTACAGGCACCCACCACCATGCCCAACTAATTTTTGTATTTTTAGTAGAGATGTGGTTTTGAGAGGTGGCAACATGCTAGCAGCCCTCCCTCTCGGCGCCTCCTCAGCCTCAGTGTCCACTCTGCTGGCGCTTGAGGAGCCCTACAGCCCGCCACGGCACTGTGGGAGCCCCTCTCTGGGATGGCCGAGGCCCCAGCCGGCTCCCTCTGCTTGCGGAGAGGTGTGGAGGGAGAAGCCAGCTAGGCGCTTGGGGGCCAGTGCGAGTTCCGGGGGGGCGTGGGCTCGGCAGGCCCCGCACTCGGAGCCACTGGCCAACACCGCCGGCCCCAGGCAGTGAGGGGCTTAGCACCCAGGCCAGCAGCTGCAGAGGATATGCCCGGTCCCCCAGCAGTGCTGGCCCGCGGGTGCTGTGCTCGAATTCTCGGGGGCCTCAGCTGCCTCCCCACGGGGCAGGGCTTGAGATCTACAGTTGCCATGCCTGAGCCTCCCCCTGCCACCCCCACTAACCAGAGCTCCTGCCCGGCCGGATCCTCCCCGACGAGCACCGCCCCCTGCGCTGCGGCGTGGGTCCCATCAACTGGCCAAGGGCTGAGGAGTGCTGGTGCAGGGCACGGGACTGGCAGGCAGCTCAGCCTGCGGCCCGTGCGGCATCCACTGGGTGAAGCCAGCTGGGCTCCTGAGTCTAGTGGGGACTTGGAGAACCTTCATGTCTAGCTAAGGCATTGTAAATACACCAATCAGCACCCTGTGTCTAGCTCAAGGTTTGTAAATACACCAATTAATACTCTGTATCTAGCTCAAGGTTTGTAAATACACCAATCAGTACTCTGTATGTAGCTAACCTAGTGGGGACTTGGATAACTTTTCTGTCTAGCACTCTGTGTCTAACTAGAGGATTGTAAATGCACCAATCAACACTCTGTGTCTAGCTCAGGGATTGTAAACGCACCAATCAGCACTCTGTCAAAATGGACCAATCAGCTCTCTGTAAAATGGACCAATCAGCAGGATGTGGGTGGGGTCAGATAAGGCAATAAAGGCAGGCTATCCAAGCCAGTCAATAGCAACCTGCTCAGTCACCTTACACAGATGTTGTTCTTTTGCTCTTTGCAATACCTCTTGCTGCTGCTCATTGTTTGAGTGCATACCATCTTTATGAGCTGTAACACTCCTTGCGAAGGTTTGCAGCTTCACTCATGAGGTCACTAACACCACGAACCCACTGGGAGGAATGAACAACTCCAGACGCCCCACCTTAAGAGCTGTAACACTCATTGCGAAGGTCTGAAGCTTCATTCCTGAAGCCAGTGAGACCACTAACCCACCAGAAGGAAAAAACTGCAGATACATGTGAACACCTGAAGGAACGATACTCCAGACTGCCATCTTTACGAGCTGTAACACTCACCACGAGGGTCCGCAGCTTCATTCTTGAAGTCAGGGAGACCAAGAACCCAGCAATTCCGGATACAGTTTCATCATGTTGGCCAGGGTGGTCTTGAACGGCTGACCTTCCAAAGTTTGGCATTACAGGTGTGAGCTACCGTGCCCAACTGCTGCAAATAACATCTTTATACCTATCTATTTAGGAAAATACTGTATAAAATCTATTGCTAGACAGACATGGGGTGATCTATTACAGCCTCTTGATTCATCCTTTAAAAAAGGTTGATTGGGCAGCACAAAACAGGTGCCAGGCTGTGATTGTATTCTTGGCCCATATATTATACCTTTCCTGTTTGTAGAAAGTCATTTAAAAATTAATCATAATAAACCCATGTGTCTACTAAAATTATGATAAAATGCAAAACAGGCCAGGCGTGGTGGCTCACATCTGTAATCCCAGCACTTTGGGAGGCTGAGGTGGGCAGATCACGAGGTCAGGAGTTCGAGATCAGCCTGGCCAATGTGGTGAAACCCGGTCTCTACTAAAAACACAAAAAGATTAGCTGGGTGCGGTGGCGTGTACCTGTAATCCTAGCTACTCGAGTCTAAGGCAGGAGAAGTGCTTGAATCCAAGAGGCAGAGGTTGCAGTGAGCTGAGATCACACCACTGCACTCCAGCCTGGGCGACGGATTGAGACTCTGTCAGGAAAAAAAAAAAAAAAAAAAAACAGAACCCGGGCTCAGTGGCACATGCCTGTAATCCCAGCTACTCGGGAGGCTGAGGCACAAGAATCGCTTGAACATGGGAGGCAGAAGTTGCAGTGAGCCGAGACCAAGATTGCACCACTGCACTACAGCCTGGGTGACAGACTCTGTCTCAAAGAACAAACAAACAAAAAAAGCAACATAGAAATCCTGTAGCTGAAAAAATAAAAGAGAATTATAGTAGTATAAATATGGAATATCTTTTTTTTTTTTTTGAGATGGAGTCTCGCTCTGTCGCCCGGGCTGGAGTGCAGTGGCCGGATCTCAGCTCACTGCAAGCTCTGCCTCCTGGGTTTACGCCATTCTCCTGCCTCAGCCTCCCAAGCAGCTGGGACTACAGGCGCCCGCCACCTCGTCTAGCTAGTTTTTTTGTATTTTTTAGTAGAGACCGGGTTTCACCGTGTTAGCCAGGATGGTCTCGATCTCCTGACCTTGTGATCTGCCCGTCTCGGCCACCCAAAGTGCTGGGATTACAGGCGTGAGCCACCGTGCCGGGCCTGGAGTATCTTCTTAAAGCAACAACTTTTTTCTAGTGTTGAAATCTGAGAATATATATGTGTAATATATATAATTATATATAATATATAAATGATATATATGCAACATTAAAAAGTATATATATATTTTTTCTGGTAAGCATAAAGAATAGATGCTGTAAACATCAACTTTCCCAAAAGCAAAAGAGTGTTCTCTTTTGTTAAAAGCCATGAGCCTAATATTAAGTCTTAGTAGATAACACACATAAGTCCTAGAAATTGTTTAGCATGTCCCTTGGACAGTATCTTCTTAAATATTGCTTCAGTTGACCCTAAAAGAAAAATCAGAATCAATATCCAAATATTTGGTGTGATTAAAGGGAAATTGATACTGGCCTATAGGTGGCATTTTTTTGTTTTTGTATGGAAATTTAAAAATCTGATTTGTATTCTGAAGCTAGTTGAAAAGTATCTGGTAACCTACTTAAGGTTTTTTACAAAACAGTTTTTGGTATGATGGAATGCTCAAACAAGTTTTTTTTTTTTTTTTTTTTTTGGAGACGGAGTCTTGCTCAGTTCCCCAGGGTGGAGTACAGTCGCCCAATCGTGGCTCACTGCAAGCTCCGCCTTCCTGGTTCACGTCATTCTCCTGCCTCAGCCTCCCGAGTAGCTGGGACTACAGGCGCCCACCGCCACGCCCGGCTAATTTTTTGTATTTTTAGTAGAGCGGGGTTTCACCATGTTAGCCAGGATGGTCTGCAATCTCCTGACCTCGTGATCCGCCTGCCTCGGCCTCCCAAAGTGCTGGGATTACAGGCGTGAGCCACCGTGCCCGGCCATCAAACAAGTCTTAAATTAAGCCCAGGAGTTCTGTAACTGAGACATCCTTCCAGGAATTTAATCCTAAGACACACCTGTAAGAAATAATAACTAAGAAGAGCTGACGTTTGCTGAGATTTTACTATGTTTCATACTCTGCTGTAAGTCGTCTGCATGGATCATCTCGTTTCATTCATGCAACAACTTTATGAGTTCTGCTATCCTAATTTCATAGATAAGAAAATGATGGTTAGAATTTGCCCAGGTTAAGGTTGCCCTGTTTGGTTAATAAAAACACAGGATGCCTGGTTAAAACTTGAATTTCACATAGACAATAACATTTTACTGTACATATGGCTATATTTTGAAAGTGTCCTCCGTGATTCATGTTGAGACAACTGACGATGCAACAGTGCTACAGTTTGAATACCTTTTATCCCCACCAAAATTCGTATAGAGGCTTGGACCCCGAGGTAACAGTGTTGAGACACAGGAGGACCTTTAACAGGCTTTGAAGTCATGAGGGATCAGCCCCCATGAAAAGATTAATGTAGTCACTGAGAGTTCCCAGTCTCTTGGGACTAGATTAGGGACCTTGAGAGCGGGTTGTTAATAAGTAACACTGTAACATTGCCCCTTTAGCCAGTGCCCGCTTCCCCTTCGGTTCTCTGCCACATTATGATGTAGCACAAAGCCCTCACCAGCAGCCTACCAGATATGACTGCTGGATCATGATCATGTACTTCCCAGCCTCCGGGAGAGTGAGAAAACAAATTTGTTTTTAAACTACCTAGTCTCAGGTATTTTATTACAGCAGCACAGATGAAGACAAGCCTCTCACATATTGCATAGGATATACTTACATCACAAAATTATTCTTAATCTGAAATTCAAATTTCAGGCCACCCTGTATTTCATCTGGCAACTGTATCCAAGGACAAACAATAACACAGCCCTTATATGATCCTAATCAGCCTGGCCTCAAAGATTGTGTTTAACCAGAATGATACACTGAAAAGAGCATTTTAGTGTCATTCTGTATGATAGTGAAAAATTATAGCTAACCCAAATCCTCAATTATTAGAATAATGGTTAAGTAGTTATTGTACATTAATTACGTAGAATAGTATTTAAAGTAATAGATATAAACAGATGCATTTCATACTCATCAGATTGGCAAATATTTAAATATCTGATACTATCAAGGGTCAGGAGAAGATGCACCAATGGAAATTTACATGCCCTGATTATATCCTAGAGCATGATTTCAAATGTTAATTTGTGTATAAGTCACCTGGAAATCTTGGTAAAAATGCAGATTTTAATTAAGTAGGTGGAGCACAAGACTCACCATTTCTAACACACTCCCAGGTGACGTTGATGCTGCTTTGTTGCTGGACCACCATTTGAGTAGTGAGGCCCTAAAGCTCTGGTCTTCAAACTCTTTTGCTTGAGAATATACTAAAATAATAATAAGGTTTAAATACAAGAACTTAGTATCCCCTTATACATGTTTAAGGTGATATTTAAAATTTTTCATTACTAGTTTAGGTAGTTGGAAGGATTCCTTTCTGGCAACATATTTGTGTAAATAAACTTGCTATACACTTTTAAATATACCTAGTAGACTTCACCCTAGTTTGCCTGCCACTGCTGTGAATAGTTTCTGAGGGAGGTCCCAGCAGGATTGATCCCCAGTGAGGCTTATTTGATATCATACTATGTATATTTTACATGAGCTGCAACCATGGAAGGAAACTGGGCAAAGATACATGTGTGCTCTCTGCACTGCCCTTGCAAGAGAAACCCACACCTGAAATATCTGTCAATTTCCAGTCAAGACACAAACATGGTACAAGGGGTCAAAAGCATTCAACTTGGCACCCAGCAGCAGTTCTCTTTGGCTGAGGGGAGTGGCCACAGGACTCAGCTGGGGGCCATCAGCTGCCTACACACCCAACAACTGGAGAAATGAGTCCTCCGTCCTTAAGGGGAAACCTGGGTGGTACAACATGGCACCCCCTACACCCTGACAACCCCATGGGGTATTTGGCAGAGCCCGTTAATGCAGTGGAAGATGGGCTGGGGAACGTGGTTAGCTCAATTCACCTCAAGAAGGCCACTACTTTGGTTCAGGTGCTGCTCTTTAATTTATATGGGCTGTAGAAGTTCCTCCATTGCTACGCGTGTACCCCATCAGACTTTAATTGTGAAGCAATGAGTTATTTTAAAAAGTTTAAAAATACTCTTAACCAAGTGGGGCTTATTTCAGAAATGCAAATAAGATTAACATTAAGATATTCTTCAATATAACTTGGCATTATTGGCCACAGATGAATGCCTACACCATTTTTCTTAAAAATTGCCAAATTCCCCTTTACGGGATTTGTATACATTGCACTCTTATCACTAGTGTATGAATGTTTTTTCACAACTTCTCTCTTTACATTTTAATCAACATTTTCTTCTATCACAAGTGACATTTAACGTCTTTTAGTATGTTTAAGGGCATTTGTCTTTTTTTTCACTTATGGGGTCTCGCTGTATTGCCCAGGCTGGAGGGCAGTGGCCACTCACAGGCGCGATCCCACTACCGAGCAGCACAGAGTTTTGCCCTGCTCGGTTGCCCACTCCTTGGGGAACCTGGTGGTTCCTGCTCCCGGGAAGTCACCACACCGATGCGGAACTCGGTGTCGCCGCGCAATGGGCACAGCGCATACAGCGCAGAGCTCCCGGGCTCAAGCGCTGCTCCCGCCTCAGCCTCCGGAGTAGTCGAGGCCACAGGCAGCGCATTTGTCATTAACGGAGTCTTTTGAGACCGCGGGCGACAGACAACAGGACCTAGGCCACGGGTGGCGCGGCGCAGCTGCGCGAACGCTCCGTACGACTCAGCGGGCGGCGCCCGGTGACGTCAGGGCAGCGAGAGGTGACGTCACCACGGAGCAGGGGCGGGGCCGCCTGACGCGCGGCGCTGGGCGGAGACGGCGGCGCGGGGACTGGGCGAGGGCCCTGGGCCTGAGGAGGCGCGGCCGCCAGTGCGCCCGGCGCGTGCGCGACGCCTGGCTGCTCGGCCCCAGGGTAGTTCAGCCGGCTGCCGCTCTTGCGGGTCGGACTGGGGCTGGCGGGAGAGATGCCGCAGCCCGAGTTCCGGAAGGCGGCGATCCTGGGCTGCGGGCAACGCGGTGAGTACCCGCTCGGCGGCGCCCTCCTTCGCGCGGCCTCCCCGCGCCCCTCAGCACCTCGAGAGCCGCGGCGGCGGCGCGCGGGGCCTGGGCAGGCTGGGGGCGGCGCCGGGGCAGCGCCTGGCTCCCCGCGGGTCCGGGGCTCCCGCACGCTCCCTGGGCGAGGCTGGTTCCTCGAGGAGACGCCGCTGCCCCCGCGCCTCCCCCGGCGTCTCCTCAGGCGGATCCGCGGCGTGGGGAGCGAGAGCCAGGGCGCGGGCCTGGTTTTCGGGCATTTCGGAAGGAGGCACACCTGATCTACAGCCTCCCGCAGCATTCCCTAAAATGAAGTCCAGAGCAGGGTTGTCCACTTTTTAAAATTAAAAGTTCCCAGAAATAGAACATTTCACACATACACAAAACTAGGGAGAATAGTGTGAAAGGAAAATGAATCTCGGGACCCCAGATCGCTAAGCCAAAGTCAAGCCGGGAACTGCGTCAGGCAAACCTGCTCCTGTTTTATTCCTAAGACAGCTGCAGTGATAAAAAGCCACACAGCTCCCTCACCGTTTGCCCCGGAAGAAATTGGCTGTGGCCTCCACATCTTTACCCTGAAACAGTTGCGTCGGATTTCACCCCTGGCAGTGGAAATGGACAGCTTGTCTTCGCAGGTGAGGGACAGGGACAGACCGCCAGTCATCCCCCTGCTCGCCTGAGACAAATGCATGTCTGATGGCTTCACCTGCCCTGTATTTATGTAAAAATGCAGGTTTACTGAGCCAGGCTAAGGCACAAGTAACTATTCCTCTGCCCGCCCCGTCGGGTAAATTGTGTATTCAGTAGAAGGCAGAGCAGAGGCTTAAAAGAATGCAGCCGTTTGTCTCATCTGCCCGTGACCTGGAAGCCCCCACTTCGAGTTGTCCCGCCTTGCCCGCCCGATCCAGTCTATACCTGTGTTTGATTGAAGTCTCAAATGTTCCCCTAAAATGTAAACTAGGCTGTGCCCCCACCACCTTGGTTACATGTTCCCGGGATCTCCTGAGGGCGGTGTCATGGGCCATAGGCGCTCATATTTGGCTCAGAATAAATCTCTCTAAAAATTTTGTTTTTAATTTTTGTGGGTACCTAGTGGGCGTATGTATTTATAGGTACATGAGGTATTTGATATGGCGGAGAATGCCTAATAATCACATCAGAGTAAGCGCGGTATCCATCCCCTGAAGCATTTATCCGTTGTTAGTGGTGCAGACAACCTGCCAGGCTCTTGTATTGGTTGGAACGCGACAACGTGCCAACAACCCCGACACCAGGAGGCGGTGTGGAGCAACACGCTGTTTTAACAAGCGCCTGGGGGCAGACGGGTTTAGGCCTAAAATGGCCTCAGCCCCAAGTGAGGCGTGGAAGGAGTTTTATAGTCCTCTGTAAACAGGAAGTGTCCCAATCTGACGTGGCTGCTGCGTAGTACACGCTGGCCTCCCTCTGGATCTTCAGGGCGTATGTGTCTTCCCGCAACCTCTCCTCCTGCTTCTGTTAACTTGCTGACAGCGCGCTGCTGGCGCAAGTGTCCTTGCACCTTGGGACTGGGCTTGAGGAGGGAGGAATTATTCATTCCCTTAAGCTTTCAGGCTTGGGGGAAAATCTTTGACAACCCAGTGATACTCTTAAAGTTACTTTAAAATGTGCAATAAAGTATTGTTGACTGTAGTCATGCTGTTGTGCTATCAAATACTAGATCTTATGCATTCTATGTAACTGTATTTTTGTATACATTAACTGTCTCTCCCCTCACTCCCTTCTCAGAATCTGGTAACCATCATCTAGTCTCTCTCTCCATGAGTTCAGTTGTTTTAATTTTTAGCTTCCACAAATAAGTGACAACAGGCAAAGTTTGTCATTCTGTGTGCCTGGCTTATTTCACTTAACATAATGACTTCCAGTTCTGTCCCTGTTGTTGCAAATGATGGGATCTCATTCTTTTTTATGGCTGAATAGTACTCCATTGTGTATATGTATCATCATGTTTTCTTTATCCATTCATCTGTTGATGGACATTTAGGTTGCTTCCAAATCTTGGCTATCGTGAACAGTGCTGCAACAAACATGAGACTGCAGACCTCTGTGATATACTGATTTGGATTGCTGAATCATGTGGTAGCTCTATTTTTAGTTTTTGGGGAACCTCCAAACTGGTCTCCATAGTGCTTGTACTAATTTACATTCCCACCTATGGTGTATGAGGAATCCCTTTTCTCCACATCCTCACCATCATTCATTATTGCCTGTCTTTTGGATATGAGCCATTTTAACTGGAGTGAGATGATTATCTCGTTGTAGTTTTGTTCTGCATTTCTCTGATCAGTGATGTCGAGCACCTTTTCATATGCCTGTTTGCTATTTGTATGTCTTATTTTGAGAAATGTCTGTTCAGATGTTTTGCTCATTTTTTAATAGGATTATTAGATTTTTTCCTATAGAGTTGTTTGAGCGTCTTGTATGTTCTGGTTATTCATCCCTTGCCAGATGGATAGTTTGCAAATACTTTCTCCTGGTCTGTGGGTTGTCTCTTCACTTTGTTGTTGCCTTTGTTGTGTAGAAGCTTTTTAACTTGATGTGATACCATTTGTCCATGTATGCTTTGGTGGGGTATTACTACAGAAATCTTTGCCCAGTTCAATGTCCTGGAGATTTTCTCCAGTGTTTTCTTTTAGCAGTTTCATAGCTTGAGGTCTTAAGTCTTTAATCTATTTTAATTTGATTTTTGTGTATAGCGACGTTACGGGGTGGGGTTGGGGGGTTGTCCTTGCTCCCAGAGCTCCCAAAATGGTGGCGGGCCGCTTGCAAGATGGTGGCAAGCCTCCTGTTCTCTGACCTGGGGTTCTTGGCCTCATGGATTCCAAGGAATGGAATCTTGGGCCATGTGGTGAGTATTATAGCTCTGATAGAAGCCGTGGGTCATGGAAGAGAACCGTGGAACCCAGTGACTAGTGTTCAGCTCGATTAGGACGAACCCGGGCACTTAGCCGTGCAGGAACAATGGCAAGCCTTTAGCCTGCTTGGGAGCAGCATTGGGAGCCTCGCTGGATCAGGAGCACAGCAGACACCCTGCCGGATCTGGAGGGATGGAAGTCAGTGGCGGATCTGCGACAGTGGCAAACAGCAGTGGTGAATGGCGAGCAAAAAGCTCAGCTTGAGCTGTGACAAACATGGACCAGAAGAGAGTGCAGTTGCAAGATTTAATAGAGTGAAAACAGAGCTTCCATACAAAGGGAGGGGACCCAAAGAGGGTAGCCGTTGCTGGCTCGAATGCCTGGGTTTATAGCCCAATCATTGTCCCTCCCTCTGTGCTCTCAGGCAATAGATGATTGGCTATTTCTTTACCTCCTGTTTTTGCCTATTAGCATTTTAGTGAGCTCTCTTTACTACCTGATTGGTCGGGTGTGAGCTAAGCTGTAAGCCCAGTGTTTAAAGGTGGATGCGGTCACCTTCCCAGCTAGGCTTAGGGATTCTTGGTCGGCCTAGGAAATCCAGCTAGTCCTGTCTCTCAGCGAGAGATAGGGGTCTAGTTTCATTCTTCTGCATATGGCTCTCCAGTTGTCCCAGCACCATTTGTTGAAGAGACTCACCTTTTCCCAGTGTATGTTCTTAGCTTCTTTGTCAAAAATGAGTTCACTGTAGATGTATGGATTTGTATCTGGGTTCTCCATTCTGTTTCATTGATCTGTGTGTCTGTTTTTATGCTGATGCCATGCTATTTTGGTTACTGTAGCTCTTTAGTATAATTTGAAGTTATAATTTGGAGTCAGATAATGTGAAGTTAGGTAATGTAATTCCTTCAGTTTTGTTGTATTTGCTCAGATAGTCTAGGCTATTCCGGCTCTTTTGTTATTCCATGTAGGTTTTAGGATTGTTTTTTCTATTTCTGTGAAGAATGTCATTGGTATTTTGATAGGGATTGCATTGAATCTGTAGGTTGCTTTGGGTGGTATGAACATTTTAACAGTATTGATTCTTCCAGTTGGTGAATGTGGAACATCTTTCCTTTTGTGTGTACGTGTCTTCAATTTTTTTTTTTTGATTTTTTTTTTTAAGATGGAGTCTTGACTTGTCACCAAGGTTGGAGTGCACTGGTGTGATCTTGGCTCACTGCAACCTCCACCTCCTGGGTTCAAGTGATTCTCCTGCCTCATCTTCCCAAGTAGCTGGAATTACAGGTGCCCGCCACCACACCCAGCTAATTTTTGTAATTTTAGTAGAGATGGGGATCTCGCCATGTTGGCCAGGCTGGTCTTGAACTCCTGACCTCAGGTGAGCTGCCTGCCTCAGCCTCCCAAAGTGCTTGGATTACAGGCCTGAGCTACTGTACCCGGCCCATCTTTTTCAATTTCTTGTATCAGTGTTTTATAGTTTTCATTGTAGAGATTGTTCACTGTCGAAACCAGCTTGTTCATGGAGACCCTAACCCAGCGGTGCTAGAGGAATTAAAGACACACACAGAAATATAGAGTGTACAGTGGGAAATCAGGGGTCTCACAGCCTTCAGAGCTGAGAGCCACAAACAGAGATTTACCTACATACTTATTGACAGCAAGCCAGTCATAAGATTTACTAAAAGTATTCCTTATGGGAAATAAAAGGATGGGCCGAAATAAAGGGATGGTCTCTGGCTAGTTACCTGCAGCATGAACATATCCTTAAGGCACAGATCACTCATGCTATTTGTGGTTTAAGGACGCCTTAAGTGGTTTTCTGCCCTGGGTGGGCCAGGTGTTCCTTGTCCACATTCCGGTAAACTGACAACCTTCCAGCATGGGCATCAAGGCCATCATGAGCATGTCACAGTGCTGCAGAGATTTTGTTTATGGCCAGTTTTGGGGCCAGTTTATGGCCAGATTTTGGGGCCTCTTCCCAACATGTCCCCCCTTTGTTTTGCAAAGTGATAAAAGCAAAGGCCGCTTTGTCACAGTGAGCTACTTCTTGCAGGAGTCAGGATCCGCAGACTATACAAAGACAAACAACACAGATTAAAAGCACAATCATCATTGAAATCACAGAGCTTCCAAGTGTTTTTATCCATTTTAGTGGGTTACTAGCTGCTAATCTGTCTGCAGCTCCTTCAAGCGCTCCAGTTCCTGGCATTAAGGTCAGTTATGCCTGGGATGCTTTAAATATTTGTTCTTTTAATTTTGCAATAGCCAAAGACAAGTTTGTAGAGTGTCCTTCTAGATGCTTTTTTATTCTTTCCTAAATTTTGATATTATTAAGAGCTATTAATAATTTCCACAAATCCTTATGTTTAGCTCCTACAATGGGCCATATCATTCGAGGCTGAGGTGCCACTGTACTGCCATGGTTCCAGATAATAGGAACTCTTGCCGTACTTTACCATTTCTACCATCTGACTGTTTTGTTCAGACCAGCTGAACATAGTGTGGCCGTGGCACACAAACTGAGAGGTGCAATTCAAACTAAACATCCCCTAGGGGACCAGTTAATTCCACAGGAATTGCTGTGCAGCACCTCTGCCTGTTCTCCAATGCAGTTTTCCTAAACAAGTCCATTCACTTTTTCTGGCCAGGTTCAATTTTGTTTACAAATAGGTTTTTGAGGGTGGTATGCCTCAATTACAGGAGCAGATTCATTATGGGAAATACTGAGATCAGAAAGCATGTGTAACTGTGTCGTAGAGTGATTACATCCAGGCATTATTGCTAGCCACGATGGATAAATATGCCCAATAAGTATAATTGTTTTCTCTGTCAGCCCTTGTTGAAGGAATACTCACGGCAATGGTGATCACTGCTATCATAGATATCATTAAATTACTTATTTGACTGGTTGTCCCTCCTTCCTCAGGTTTTCTTCCGCCATCTGTGACAGCTTCTTCATCTGTCCCCAGGTGGGTGGCTGTGTTTGATGGGTGTTGCTCGTGACAGTTGGGGTCCTCCTCGGTGTCAGTCTTGACGTGGCTGCAACTGGGGGTCCTCAGGATCCTCCCAGAATCTCTTCCTCAGCATCTGGCTTGTGATAAGGTTTTAGGTGTCTTGATGGTATCCAAATTGGCTGTTGATTCGGTCCTGTAGAAACACAAGCATAACCTCTACCCCAAGTTATTATTTTACCTATTTCCCAACTGTTTGTTATTGGGTGTCTCCACCAAACCAGTTCAAAAATTGAAAGAGTTTTGTTTTAGGAAAATGGTTATCGAGAAGACCCACAAAGTCAGCTAAATGGGTTTGCCAAGTAAAACTATTTATAAAAGCTTGCTGTATTTGCGCCTTCGTGAGAGGGACAGTAATTTTTTCAGGATCATATCCATGTAATTTAACAATCCGAGTTCTCCCATTTCCTATCATATCGCTATTGTAGTAGCAATTTGATCCAAATAAGGAGTTAGAGTCTGTGAATTAGTATGTGGAAGAAAAGCCGTTCTACTAAGTCCACCTCTTGCACAGTAACACCAGTAGGTAAATGCTGAGTTGGAAAAATTAGCAAATCTAGAGTCTTCTCTAGATCTATTCTATTTATTTGAGCTTTATGGACTTGCATTTCAATCAGCTGTAACTCTGCCCCAGCTTCCTTTGTTAACTGCTGAGGGCTAGTGAAACTAGGATTTCCTCTAAAGATAGAAAATAGATTACTCACGGCATAGGTAGGAATGCCTAGAGCAGGTCATATCCAATTAATGTCCCCTGGTAATTTTTGAAAGTCATTTAATGTTTTCAGTTGATCCCTATGTATGGCTACTTTCTGTGGCACAATGGTAGTGTCATTTACTAAGGCCCCCAAGTAGGAGTAAGGAGTAGTAGTCTGAATTTTGTCAGGAGCTATAATTAAGCCAGCAAAAGAAATAGAATTTTGCAAATGATCATAACATTGGAGTAATATTTCTCGAATGGGGGCAGCACAAAGTATATCATCCATATAATGAATAATGTAACATTGTGAACATTTTTTACCAGTAGGTTCAGTTGCTTGCCCTACATACCTCTGGCAAATTGTTAGACTGTTTAACATGTCTTGTGGCAACACTTTCCAGTGAAAACGCTTAGCAGGCTGTTTACTGCAGGAATTGTAAATGCAAACCATTCACAGTCCTGCTCAGCTAAGGGGATATTGAGGAAACAGTCTTTTAAATCTGTGACTATTAAAGGCCAATTTTTTGGAATCATAGCAGGAGAAGGCAATCCTGGCTGTAATGTCCCCATAGGTTGTATAACTGAATTAATGGCTCTTAAGTCAGTTAACATTTTCCATTTACCTGATTTTTTTTTTTAAATTTTGAAAACTGGAGAATTCCAAGGGTAAAATGTTGGAGCTGTGTGCCCCTTTTCTAATTGTTCAGTAATTACATCTTCTAAAGCCTCCAGTTTCTTTTTACTCAGCGGCCATTGTTCTATTCAAATTGACTTATCTGTTAACCATTTTAAAGGTATAGGTTCTAGAGGCTTAACAATGGCCGCCATCAAAAATGATATCCTAAACCTTGGCGGGAACTTTTTCTTTCAACTTGAAGCGGTTCCTTCAAACCTTGGAAATTTTTTCCTAGTCCCATACCAGGGACATACCCCATTTCATGCATCCTATGTTGACTTTGAGGGCTATATAATTGCTCTGGAATTAGAACTTGTGCTCCCCACTGTTGTAATAAATCTCTTCTCCATAAATTTATAGGTTCAGAAGTTATAATTGGTTGAATAGTCCCAGGTTGTCCATCGGGCCCGTCACAATGCAAAATATAAGTACTTTGATACACTTCAGGGGCTTTACCAACTCCAACTATGTTAAATTGAGTGGGTTGAATTGGCCAGGTGGATGGCCAGTGCTGTAGAGAAATGATTGAAATGTCCACTCCTGTATTTACCAAATATTTAAATTTCTTTCCCTGAATAGTTATTTCACAGGTAGGATGTTCATCAGTAATTTGATTCACCCAATAAGCCACTTTGCGTTGTTTGTTTGTGCTTCCAAATCCTCCTGTTTAATTTCACTTTTCCCCATTTCCACATATGGCACAATTAGGAGCTGTGCTATACGCTCTCCTGGCTCTGCTTTCCAAGGAACAGAAGTAGATATAACAATTTGAATTTCTCCATTGTAATCTGAATCAGTGACTACTGTTTGTATTTGTACCCCTTTTAAATTCAAACTGGACCTGCCTAGAAGTAATCTGGTCGTTCCCGCTGGCAAGGGTCCGGAGGCTCCTGTTGGGACCTTCTGTAGGGGTTCCCCAGGCAGAAGACTCACAGCTTTTGTGCAGCATAAATCTGCAGCACTACCGGCTGTGGCGGGAGACAAACATTGTATAAGGGTGAGGGAATGGCCTGAGCCGGAAATGCCCTGGTTGGAAACGGGGCTGGGGACTGGCCCCTCATGGCGTTTCCCAAATTTAAAAGGAAAAGGCTCAAATGTAGCTATAGCATTTCCCTGTTTATCTGGGGGGTGTATTCTAACGGGGAACTGCCAAGCCTCTAAATCACCCTCTCATCTATCTTGCTGAATTCCTTCCTGAATGGAACTGAGAGTGATCGCTTGAGGCGCTGCTCAGTCACTGGGGCAACTACTTTTTGCCCAGTGTCCTCTGGAAAAGAAAGATCTGGAGGGTCAAGCTACTCTTTTTCTTCAAAATAATGCGGGGGTGCAGAAGGGTAGGGATGAACCTCTCCCTCCTTTGCTGCCGTTAGCTTCAGCTGGCAAACAAACCTGCTCTGTTACTTTGTTATACTCTCCTTCCTCCTCATGATCAGTGTGAAAAGGTTCCAAGGTGGAAGGAACCAGAGCCCATACTTGTCCCATTGTTACCCTGATGCTTCTGCGCTCCCCTTCGCACCACGGGGACTGCTTAAGAGTATTCGGGTGTCCAGTACTTAGTTCTATGTTCTCCAGCTGTTGCTCTGGTGACCCTTTGACCTGGGTTCGAGCCCCACGTGTGGGCACCACTTGCTGAGACCAGCTCAGTCATGGAGACCCTAACCCAGTGGTGCTAGAGGAATTAAAGACACACACACAGAAATATAGAGTGTAGAGTGGGAAATTAGGGGTCTCACAGCCTTCAGAGCTGAGAGCCATGAACAGAGATCTACCCACATATTGACAGCAAGCCAGTCATAAGATTTACTAAAAGTATTCCTTACGAGAAATAAAGGGATGGTCTCTGGCTAGTTGCCTGCAGCATGAACATGTCCTTAAGGTACAGATCACTCATGCTTTTGTTTGTGGTTTAAGAACGCCTTAAGTGATTTTTCACCCTGGGTGGACCAGGTGTTCCTTGTCCTCATTCCGGTAAACTGATAACCTTCCAGCCTGGGCGTCAAGGCCATCATGAGCATGTCACAGTGCTGCAGAGATTTTGTTTATGGCCAGTTTTGGGGCCTGTTCCCAACAGTTCACTTGGTTAATTCCTGAGTATTTAGTTTTATTTGTGGCTATTGTAAATGGGATTACTTTCTTGATTTCTTTTTTCAGATTGTTTGCTGTTGACGTAGAGAAATGCTCTGATATTTGTATGTTGATTTTGTATCCTGCAACTTTACTGAATTTATCAGTTCTAATAGTTTTTTGGTGGAATCTTTAGCTTTCTCCAAATATAAGATCATATCATCTGCAAACAAGGGTACTTTGACTTCTTCCTTTCCAATTTGGATGCCCTTTATTTTATTCTCTTGTCTGATTGCTCTAGCTAGGACTTCTAGTACTGTGGTTGTAGAGGACTACGTGCTCACAAACAGGGTGTTCCCCATAAGTCCTGCTCTCGCAAACGAAGCAGGGCGTTCCCAACAAGTCCTGCTCTTGCAAACGAAGCAGGGCGTTCCCAATAAGTCCTGCTCTTGCAAAGGAAGCAGGGCGTTGGGGGCCTGTTTATATGTAAACATCTTGAAAATCCAGAAAGTCAGGGAAAGGTCAGAAAAACAACAATGTGTCTTGTGACTTGGCAACATTCCACAAACGACTGTATAAACTAAAGCGGAGCACGCCATTGGGGCGGCCGCCATGTTTGTCTTGTCTTGTGTTGTCCTGTGTGTTCATTCCTTTGTTTAGGAAACACGCGGACCCCAACATCTGGCGCAGCGAGCAGGGTCCGTGGCTCCACGAGAGCAAGGAACCGGAGGGGGAACACCCCGGGCAGGTAAATAAAGAAAGGGGGACCCACGGGAAAATTATGGGGAATTCCACCTCTCTGGCCTCTGAATATTTGCGGTTACTCCAGGGACTGTTGATGTCTATAGGAGTAGAAGTTAGTTAAGGAACATAAGACTTTGAAGTGATTGTTTGCCCATGTTGAACAACGTTGTTATTGGTTTCAATATCAAACCAAAGTGCAGTTAAAGGAATGGTTACAAGTGGTTAAAGTACTGCGTTGAGCTCATCAGCGAGGGCAAATGATGCCTCTGACTTTGTGGACTTTGTGTGTAGTTCCATTACTCAGGCATTAGAGTTACTTGAAACTGACTCTCGGAGGGAGCATGGCGATACTGCCACAGGAGGTGAGGCATCTAAAGCTTTAGAGAGGAATGATCTTAGAGAGGAACATGTTTATGCCCCGGTTGTTGAGGACAAGGAATTGGAAAAAGAGCTAATGCCTCCTTCATCTGAAGGAAATTCTGATTTGCAGCACATTTTAGAGATGTTACAACAGTTGTTAAAATTGCAAGATACCGCTGCTCCTGTTTCTCCTATCTCTCCGCCATGAGCCTTCCCTGTTACCTTCCCTTCTGCTAAAAGGATTTCCCTTTGCCTCCACCTCCAACCTCTTTGCCTATGTCAGGTCAGGTTTCTCTGTGCCTCTTCCTCCTGTAGGAGAAAAGAAGGAATAAAAGGAAAAGGGTGATTTCGAGGAATTAGATTTATTCCCAATAACACGGGCTGCTTTCAGCCCCAATGCTCAGTTCCCAAACGGTGGCCAGAATGTGACTTTTACAGCCCTACAATTTAAATTTTTGAAAGAAATGAAAGCTGCAATTTCTAATTATGGACCTCAATCACCGTTTGTCCTTGGCCTTCTGGATTCCTTCTCTTCAGAACATATGATGATTCCTATTGACTGGGAAATGTTGGGACAGGCTGTCCTTGATCGTTTGCAATGGCTTCAATTAAAAAGTTGGTGGTGGGAAAAAGCAAGAGTACAAGCTAGAGAAAATGCTACGCGAAATCCCCCAGGACCTACTGAAGAGCAGCTTACGGGTTCAGGACAATACGCCACTCTTAATGCTCAGGCAGGCCTAGATGATATTGCTCTCACTCAGATTAAAGCCTTGTTTATAAAAGCGTGAACTAAGGTTGGAATAGTGGGTAAAACTTCTTTATCTTTTGTAAAGATCCTACAAGGAGCCACTGAGCCGTATCTGTATTAAAGACTGTAGGTTCAGGCCCTGCTGCTAAAATTCTTTTGGATACTCTGGCTTTTGCGAGTGCTAATCCTGAGTGCCAAAAATTGCTCCATCCTCTAAAAGCTAGTGGAGCTAATTTAGCTAAATACATTCGGGCTTGTGCAGGTGTTGGAGGAGCTATTTACAATGCTCAATTGTTTGCTGGGGCACTTTCTAAGGCTTTAAAAGGCAATTCTAAACAAGGCATATGCTATCAATGTGGGAAACCCGGTCATTTTAAAAAGGAATGCCGGAAAAAATTAGGCTCTTCTGCTCTAAAAGAAAAAAGGTTACCATCTAATATGTGTAAACAATGTGGCAAGGGTCGACATTGGACCAATGAATGCCGTTCAAAAACTGATAAAAGTGGGAATGTACTGTCACCCCTCTTGGGAACCAAAAGCCGGGGCCCGCAGGCTTGGGGCCCCAACAACTACAATGCAGGCCTACCCCAGTACCCAGTGAGCAATGGCTTACAACATCAAGGAATGACCTCGAGTCCTCCTTAAAGACATCTTACCCTACCCCAGTTTCTCAGCTTTATGCTGCCACTAAGCAGAGTGCCGCTGCTGACCTAGCTATTGTCCAACCTTATACTTTATCTCCTAATAGAGGAATATATAAGTTGGCTACTGGAGTGTGTGGTCCTTTGCCAAAGGGACATGTAGGACTTTTACTAGGTTAAAGCAGCAACGCTATGCGGGAGTTAATGGTGGTCCCAGGAATTATTGATCCTGATTTTACTGATGAAATCCTTATTATGGTACAAGTCTCACAACTTATGCACCTAGAGGCAGGGGAATGTATTGCATAATTGCTTTTATTGCCTTTTTTTCCTTTCTTATCTGGAGATGTGTCTCGTCAAGGAGGTTTCGATAGTACTGGGAAAACTGTTTTCTGGGAAACTTTAGTTTCTGATCAAAAATCTTTATGTTCATTGTAAATTAATGGGATACTTTTTGAGGGCTTAGTCGACCCAGGAGCAAATGTATATAATAATGTTTGGCTCAATGGCCTGATCATTGGAAAAAGAAACGAGTATCGGTTACTCTATCCGGCCTAGGTACTGCTTCTATAGTCTACCAAACCGTCGAGCCCCTGAGCTGTGTAGGACCTGAAGGACAACAAGGAAAAGTGTTCTTTTATATTGTTCCCATTAATATTAACCTTTGGGGCCGTGATCTTTTACAACAATTTGGTGCCTTTTTAAGCATTCCTCATATTTCTTCAGCTGCCAAAAATAGGATGTTCAAAATGGGCTACAATCCTTTAAACTCTTAGCCACTGTCCACAAGCCTCAAGCTTTACAATTGAAGTAAAAAACTACAACTCCTGTTTGGGTGGAACAGTGGCCATTATCTAAAGAAAGACTTAAGGCTTTAAAGAATTTAGTTAAGGAACAATTGGCCGAGGGGCATATTGAACCAAGTACTTCTGCATGGCATTCCCCTGTGTTTGTCTTGTCAAAAAAAAAAAAAAAAAGGGAAAATGGCACTTATTAACTGATATTAGAGCTGTAAATACTTGTATTCAACCTATGGGGACTTTATCCCCTGTAGCAGAAGAAGAATTGTCATTTGTAGAAAATAGAATTGATGAAGCTCACCTTTATTATATTGTACCCAATCTTCCACTTTCGTTGTGTCTTTTTCATACTCCCCATTCGCCAAGGGCCGTTTTACACCAAGATAATAATATTCTGGAGTGGCTGTTTTTGGCTAATAAAGCCATTAAGAAAATTCACCCATATATTGATAAATTGGCTGAATTAATTATTAAAGGACGACATCGAGCTCGTCAGTTGCTTGGTGCTGACCCTGTAAAAATTATTACCCGATTATCTAATCAATACATTGAATCTCTGCTGGAAACTCATGAGGGTTGGCAAGTGGCTTGCGCTGAGTATACTGGTTGTTTTTCTCAGCATTATCCTAGTAATAAATTGTTTGTTTTTCTGCAACAATATTCTTTACTGCCATATAATCCTATCTCTTACACTCCAGTTAAAGGTCCCACCTTTTTTACTGATGCTTCAAGCAATGGAAAGGCTGGATACTGGACTTCAGACAATTCAAAAATTTCTCACTATCCATTTGAATCAGTACAACAAGGAGAACTTTTTGCCATTCTTATGGTTCTACAAGACTGGCCTCAAACCCTTTGTAATATAGTTAGTGATTCGCAATATGCTGTATATGTAACTAAATATATTTCTCAGACTTCTTTACCATTATTTTCTCAAACTCCTTTACAAAAATTATTTTCTTTATTATTTGTAACTCTTACTTCCCGCATTGCCCCCCTTTTTATCACTCATATTCGTTCTCATTCAGCTTTGCCAGGACCTTTATCTTTTGGCAATAGTCAGATTGATTCTTTACTTATTGGCAGTGTCCAACGGGCTCAGGATGAGCACCAACTACATCATACTAATAGTTTAGGATTACAACGGCGATTTTCTATTAACACGCCGACAAGGCCAAGCTTTTGTCAGAGCCTGCCCACCTTGTGCTCCTATTATTGCACCTTTTTTAAGTCCAGGTATTAATCCTCGAGGCATTCAACAAAATCACATTTGGCAAATGGATGTAACTTATGTTCCTTCCTTTGGTCGTTTAAAATATGTTCATCATACTATTAATACGTGGTCACATTTCCAGTGGGCTACACCATTACCCTCTGAAAAGGCTGACTCTGTTATTACTCATTTACTTACTTGCTTTGCAGTTATGGGAGTCCCTGCTGAATTAAAAACTGATAATGCCCCTGCTTATTGCTCTCACAAATTGGCTGCCTTCCTCTCTTTATACCATATTCATCATTCCACTGGTATTCCATTTAACAGTCAAGGTCAAGCAATTATTGAAAGAGCCAATGCTACCTTAAAATTACAACTTTCAAAGCAAAAAGGGGGAGATGGGCGAGATTCCCCAAAACATCAAATTCTGAAAGCCCTTTTTAGTTTAAATTTTCTCAACCATTGGCGCCAATTACAGCAGTCTGCAGCGGTGAAACATTTTCAACAGCCTTTAGAAAAGCCACAAAACAGTAATCTGTGGGTGTATTATCCTTCATTACAAGGGAAATATTTAAAAGGAAAAGTTTTACAATGGGGCCGAGGCTATGCTCTTGTCCGTACAGGTGCCGGAAACGAGTGGTTTCCATCTCGATGGTTGAAACAGTGCCATGGCGAAGAGGAGCCAATCCAAACAGTTCCTGAAGGAATTCCAGGAGCTAAATCTGAGCGCTCAGAGAACATTCACCTTCGGAACTCGTGTGGAGCCCCCGACATGGGGACAACTGAAACAGTTAAGAAGCTAAAGGAGTTGTTCAACAAGCTGGGCAGCCCAAAACCCCACTGACTTTATTCCTGGCTATGCTGGCCGTAGTAAATTCTCAGGTAACAGCTGGAGAATTTACATACTGGGCTTATATTCCTTTTCCACCCTTATATCAAGGTGTGGCCTGGGGAGACAGAGAAGTCCCAGTATTTACTAATGATACTGCTTGGATGCCATCGCCTTTTTTAAACCAGGATCCTGAATTAGACACTGGCACAGTAAATAGTTCATATCAATTTGGGGTTGAAGGGTTACCTATATGTCTTGGGGGTAGTCCGCATTGTCTGCATCTTTCTCATGAGGCTTGGGCTGTTCGCTATAACCATAGTCATGTCTCTGCCTTTACTATGATTGTTGTGGCTCAAAGTTTCAAGTATAATCATACTGCAATACTTAATGAAACTCTGCCAAGTACATTATCTTTATGCCCTATCCCTGATATGTCCGGAGGTGTTTCCCAACTAGAGTGGACTAGATGTAGAAGTAGTGGGCCACGATTGTTGTTAGAAGTAAAAGGGAAAAGTCGTAAATACTTTGTTACAGATTGGAGTGTACATGGAGATTTTCATACTAAATTCAGCCATGTCAACCTGCGTTGGCATAAGGTAATCACAGCATTTCTGCAGATGGCAATGAAACTATTATTTGGCATGATGGTGGTCTATCACCCCCTTGCGACATTTGGCTAATACCTCACAAATACAAGGTCATATTTGGAAGTTGCTAGCTGCTGGTAAACCAATGTTCACTTTCACGGGAAACATGTCCTTAAATCTTACTAATATTGCTAACCCTTTCCATATATCTTTGCATCGAAATAGTTCTAGATATGTTATTGCATGTGTAAGAAAGCCTTACTTGTTGTTGACAGGAATTTTTAAATGGGATAATAATACAGGGGTAGTTAACTGTACAAACAATTGTACATTCTTAAGTTGTATAAATACTACTTGGTGGAATAATAATTGGAATGAGTCTCATTCCGATTTATATATACTAAGAGCCAGAAAAGAAACCTGGCTACCTGTAAACTTAACACGTACTTGGAGTGAATCTGCTGGGGTTACTCAAATTTACAAGGTTATGCAAGATCTTGTCCACCGCAGTCAGAGGATGGTTGGAATCGTCGTGACCGCAATGAATAGGACTTGTAGCAATTGCTTCCACCGCCGCTGTTGCTGAATTAGCTCTACACCAGAATATACAAAATGCAGAATTTGCGCAACAATGGCATGAACAATCACATTTGTTGTGGCAGCAGCAACGAGACATAGATGCTCATTTGACTGAACGAGTAGATAATCTGGAACAAGTGGTTTCTTGGTTGAGAGATCAGCTAACAGTGTTGAATACCCGAGCTTTGTTGAAATGTGATTGGAACGCTACCCAATTTTGTATTACTCCTGTTCCTTTTAACAGCACTGTACATAATTGGACTGAGATAAAGAGACTTTTAATTGGTCATAATAATCTTTCCCTAGAAATACAAGAATTAACACAGAACATTTCTGAAACATTTCGCAATCAGTTACCGTTGCTGACTGATGCAGATTTCATGACTGGTATTGCACAAAGTTTGACGTCTTTGAACCCTATGAGTCCTGTAAAAACTTTGCTGACCTCTGTTTCTAGTAATGTATTGATTGTTGTTCTTGCCTTTGTCATTTTTCACAGTCTGCTGGAGACGGTGCCAAAGGGCAAACACGGAATCCCAGCAAGCCCAACATGTAATGATGGTTTTAAAAGAAATTCAAACTTGTAAATAAGGAAAGGGGAAATGTAGAGGACTACGTGCTCACAAACAGGGTGTTCCCCATAAGTCCTGCTCTGGCAAACGAAGCAGGGCGTTCCCAACAAGTCCTGCTCTTGCAAACGAAGCAGGGCGTTCCCAATAAGTCCTGCTCTTGCAAAGGAAGCAGGGCATTGGGGGCCTGTTTATATGTAAACATCTTGAAAATCCAGAAAGTCAGGGAAAGGTCAGAAAAACAACAATGTGTCTTGTGACTTGGCAACATTCCACAAACGACTGTATAAACTAAAGCGGAGCACGCCATTCGGGGCGGCCGCCATGTTTGTCTTGTCTTGTGTTGTCTTGTGTGTTCATTCCTTTGTTTAGGAAACACGCGGACCCCAACAGTGGTGAATGACAGTGATGAAAGTGGGCATCCTTGCGTTCTACATCTTAGAGGAAAAACTTTCACTTTTCCCCAATTCAGTATGATACTAACTGTGGGTATATTGTATATGGCTTTTATTCTATTGAGGTATGTTCCTTCTATACCGGTTTTTTGAGGTTTTTATCATGAAGAGATGTTGAATTTTACCAAATTCTTTTTCAGCATCAATTGAAATGATCATATGGTTTTTATCCTTCGTTCTGTTGATGTATCATATCGATTGATTTGCTTATGTTGAACCATCCTTGCATCCCTGGGATAAATCCCACTTAGTCATGATGAATGACCTTTTTTTTTTTAATGTGTCGTTGAATTCAGTTTGCCAGTATTTTGTTGAGGATTTTTATCAATGTTCATCAGGGATACTGGCCTGTAGTTTTATTTTTTTGATGTGTCTTTGTCTGGTTTTGGTATCAGGGTAATATTGGCCTCGTAGAATGAATTTGAAAGTATTCCTTCCTCTGTTTTTTTGGAATAGTTTGGGTAGGATTGGTATTAGTTCGTCTTTAAAAGTTTGATAGACTTCAGCAGTGAAGCCATTAGGTCTTGGGGTTTTCTTTGCTGGGAGACTTTTTATTACAACTTTGATCTTGTTACTTGCTATTTGGTCTGTTCAAGTTTTGGATTTCTTAATAGTTCAGTCTTGGCAGGTTGTATGTGTCTAGGAATTTATCCATTTTCTCTAGATTTTCCAATTTATTGGCATATAGTTGCTCATAGTAGCCTCTAATAATCTTTTGAATTTCTGTGATACCGATTATAATGTCTCCTGTTTCATCCCTGATTTTATTTATTTGGGGCTTCTTTTTTTCATAGTCTGGCTAATGGTTTGTCAATTTTGTTTATCTTTTCAAAAAATGAACTTTTTGTTTCATTGATCTTTTATATTGTTTTCTTCATTTTAATTTCTTTTATTTCTGCTCTGATCTTTATTATTGCTTCTCTACTAATTTTGGGTTGGTTTCTTCTTACTTTTCTCCTTGCTTTTTCTGCATCTTTAAGATGCATAATTAGGTGTTTTATTTCGAGTTTTTCTACTTTTTTTTGATGTAGGTGCTTGTTGCTATAAACTTATTGCTCTATAAACTTACAAACTTATAAACTATAAACTTAGAAACTTATGCTTATATAAACTATAAACTTATAAACTTATGCTTATATAAACATAAACTTATAAATTTATAAACTATAAACTTATAAACTTATGCTCTATAAACTTATAAACTTATTGCTTATTGCTCTTAGTTTTGCTTTCACTATATCCCATAGGTTTTGTTTGGTATGTTTCTATTATCATTTGTTTAAAGAAATTTTAAAATTTCCCTCTTAATGTCTTCATTGACCCACTGGTTGTTCAGGTGCATATTGTTTAATTTACATGTGTTTGTATAGTTTCCCAAATTCTTCTTGTAGTTGATTTCTGGTTTTATTCTGTTGTGATCAAAGAAGATACTTGATATAATTTCAGTTTGTTTGAATTTTTAAAAACCTGCTTTTAGACCTCAAGGATAGACCTAACATACGGTCTATCCTTCAGGATGATCTATGTGTTGAGGAGAAGAATGTGTATTCTGCAGTCATTGAATGAAATGCCCTGTAAATATTTATTAGGTTCATTTGGTCAGTAGTACAGATTAAGTCTGATATATCTTTGTTGATTTTTTTGTCTGGATGATCTGTCCAGTGCTGAAAATGAAGCATTGGGAGTCCCCAGTTACTGTATTGGGGTCTCTCTCTTTAGCTCTAATAATATTTGCTTTATGTATCTGGGTGCTCCAGTGTTGGGTGCATATATATTCACAGTTGTTATAGCCTCTTGCTGAACTTACTTCTTTATCATTATATAATGACCTTCTTTGTCTCTTTTTATAGTTTCTTCTTGAAATCCATTTTGTTCAATATAAATATAGCTACTCCTGCTCTTTTTTTAGTTTCCATTTGCATGGAATATCTTTTTCCATTCTTTTGTTTTCAGTCTGTGTGTCTTTATAAACATATTTTATAGTTAAAGTATGTTTCTAGCAGGCAACAGGTTGTTGGGTCTACTTTTTTCTCCATTCAGCCACTCTGTGTCTTTTGATTGGGGAGTTTAGTCCATTTACATTCAATGTTATTACTGATAAGTAAGGTCCTACTTCTGCCATTTTATTATTTGTTTTCTGGTTGTTTTGTGGTCTGCTTCCTTCTTTCCTTCCTTCCTGTCTTCCTTTTAGTGAAGGTGATTTTCTCTGGTGGTATGTTTTAATTTCTTGCATTTTATTTTTTGTGTATCATATGTTTTTAGATTTGAGGTTACCATAAGGCTTGAAAATAGTATCTTGTAACTATTTTAAACCAGTGGCAACTTAACACTGATTGTCTAAACAAAGAGACAAGCAAAAAGAAAATTAATAAAAACGACATGTTGGCCAGGTGCAGGGGCTCATGCTTGTAATCCCAGCACTTTGGGAGGCTGAGGTAGGTGGATTACTTGAACTCAGAAGTTCAGGACCAGCCTAGGGGCCGGGCATGGTGGTTCATGCCTTTAATGTCAGCACTTTGGGAGGCCGAGGCTGGGGGATCATTTGAGGTCAGGAGCTTGAGACCAGCCTGGCCAACATGGTGAAACCCTGTCTCTACTAAAAATACAAAAATTATCTGGGTGTGGTGCCACACACCTGGAATCTCAGCTACTTGGGAGACTGAGGCAGGAGAATCACTTGAACCTGGGAAGTGGGAGGTTGTAGTGAGCCAAAATCGCACCATTGCACTCCAGCCTGGGCGACAAGAGGGAGACTCCATCTCAAAAAAATAAACAAAAAGACCAGCTTGGGCAACATGGCGAAACCCCATATCTACAAAAAATACAAAAATTAGCTGGGCATGGTAGTGCACACCTATAGTCCCAGCTACTTGGGAGGCTGAGGTGAGAGGATTGCTTGAGCCTGGGAGGTTGAGGCTACAGTGAGCTGTGATTGCGCCACTGCACTCCAGCCTGGGCAACAGAGTGAGACCATATGTGTTTGTGTGTGTGTGTGTGTGTGTATGTGTGTGCGTGAGTATGTGTACCCTGTATATGTAAATATGTAAATAAATACATTTTAACTTCATTACATTTTAACAACGTCTGCATTTTAACTCCATCCCCTGCTTTTAAACTTTTTTTGGTTTCTGTTTATATCTTATTGTATTGTCTATGTCCTGAAAACTTGTTGTAGTTATTATTTTTGATCAGTTCATCTTTTGGTCTTTCTACTCAAGACATGAGTGACTTACACACCACAATGACAGTATTCTAATATCCTGTGTTTTTCTGTGTACTTCTATTACCAGTGACTTTTGTACCTTCAGATGCTTTCTTATTGTGCATTAACATCCTTTTCTTAAATCTCTTTCAAAAAGAGATTTAAGAAGTCTCTTTGGCATTTCTTTTAAGATAGATCTAGTGCTGATGAAATCCCTCAGCTTTTGTTTCTCTGGAAGACCTTTATTTCTTCTTCATGCTTGAAGAATATTTTTGCTGAATATGCTATTCTAAGATACGTGGGGAAGAGAAAGAGATCAGACTGTTACTGTGTCTATATAGAAAGAAGTAGACATAAGAGACTCCATTTTGTTCTGTATTTGAGATGCTGTTAATCTGTGACCCTACCCCCAACGTTGTCCTTGCAAGAGACATGTGCTGTGGTGACTCAAGGTTTAACGGATTTTGGGCTGTGCAGGTTGTGCTTTGTTAAACAAGTGTCTGAAGGCAGCTTGCTGGTTAAAAGTCATCACCATTCTCTTAATCTCAAGTACCCAGGGACACGTACACTGCCAAAGTTCGCAGGGACCTCTGCCTAGGAAAGCTAGGTATTGTCCAAGGTTTCTCCCCATGTGATGGTCTGAAATATGGCCTCGTGGGAAGGGAAAGACCTGATCGTCCCCCATCCTGACACCTGTGAAGGGTCTGTGCTGAGGAGGACTAGTATAAGAGGAAAGAAGGCCTCTTGGCAGTTGAGATAGAGAAAAGCATCTGTCTCCTGCCCATCCCTGGGCAATGGAACTCTGTTAGTGTAAAACCCGATTTGTTCTGTTTACTAAGATGGGAGAAAACCGCCTTAGGGCAGAAGCTCTTTATGCACTAAAAAGGTTTATGGAGATGTTTGCATATGCATATCAAACTTTTCCTTAAACTTACCTCACAGAGATCTTTATTCATATGTCTTACTGCTGACCTTCTCCCTACAATGATCCTATTATCCTGCCACTTCCCTTTTTCTAAGATGGTAAAGATAATGATCAATAAATACTGAGGGAACTCAGTGCTGGCGTGGGTCCTCTGTATGCTGAGTGCTGGTCCTCTGGGCCCACTTTTTCTTTCTCTATACTTTATCTCTGTGTCTCATTTCTTTTCTCCAGTCTCTCCTTCCACCTAAACGCCCACAGGTGTAGAGGGGCAGGCCACCCCTTCAAGATAAAAGTTTTTTCCTTCAGCACTTTAATTAAATATGTTATGCCACTCTCCTGGCCTTTAAGGCTACCATTGAGAAATCTGCTGCCAGATGTATTGGAGCTCCCTTATATGTTACTTGTTTCTTTTTTCGTGCTGCTTTTAGGATTTTTTCTTTATCTTTGACCTTTGGGAGCTTGATTGTTAAATACCTTGAAGTAGTCTTATTTGGGTTAAATCTGCTTGATGTTCTCGTACTTAAATATTGATATCTTCCTCTAGGTTTGGGATGTTCTTTGTCATTATCTCTTGGAACTAATTTTCTACCCCCACCTTCTGTCTACTTCCTCTTTAAGGGCAACAACTTTTAAATTTGCCCTTTTGAGGCTGTTTTCGAGATCTTGTGGGTGTGCTTCATTCTTGTTTTTTCCTTTTGTATCTTCTGACTGTGTATGTTCAAATGGCCTGTCTTCAAGTTTCACTAATTCTTTCTTCTGCTTGATCTGTTTAGCTGTTAAGAGACTGGTGCATTCTTCAGTATGTTAGTTGCATTTTTTAGCTCCAGAATTTCTGCTTGATTCTTTTTAATTATTTTAATCTCTTGTTAAATTTATCTGATAGAATTCTGAATTCTTTCTCTGTGTTATCTTTAGTTTTGTTGAGTTTCCTCAAAACAGCTATCTTGAGTTCTTTTTTTGAAAGGTTACATATCTAGCTCTCCAAGATTGGTCGCTGATGCCTTATTTAGTTCATTTGGTAAGGTCATGTTTTCCTGAATCATCTTGATGCTTGAGGATGTTTTCTGGTGCCTGGGCATTGAAGAGTTAGGTATTTATCATATTATTCACAGTCTGGACTTGTTTGTACCCATCCTTCTTGGGAAGACTTTCCATATATTCAAAGGAACTTGGATGTTGTGATGTAAATTTTTCGTCACTGTTGCCGTATCTGCCTTAGATGACACCCCAAGCCCAGTAACACGGTGGCTCTTGTAGACTCATAGAGGCACTGTCTTGATGGTCTTAGATAAGATCCGGAAGATTTCTCTGGATCACCAGGTAGAGATGCTTTTTGTCTTTCCTTAATCTCTCCCAAGCAAACGGAGTCTGTCTGCTGAGCTGCCTGGAGATGGGGGAGTGGTGAAACAAGCACTGTTGTGGCCACTACTGAGATTACACTGGGGCAGACCTGAAGCCAGCACAACACCAGGTCTCAACCAAGGCCCTTGGTAACCACCGTGGCTACCGCGTATATTTGCTCAAGGCCCTAAGGCTCTATATTCAGCAGGTAGTGAAACCAGCCAGGCTTATGTCCTTCCCTTTAGGATGGCAAGCTCCCCTCAGTCTTAGGTCCAGTGGTGTCATCCTGGACCCAGGTCTTGGAATTGGAAATGTTAGGAATCTACCTGGTGCTCTGTTCTACTGCGGCTGAGCTGGCACCCAAGCCTTCCCACTCCTCCCTCCCTTTTTCATGAGCAGAGGAGTCTCCCCGTTAGCTGCCACTGCCCTAGGTTCATGGCAAGTACTGCCTGGCTACTGCCAGTGTTCATTCAAGGCCCAAGGGCTCTTCAGTCAGTTTTTGTAGTGAATGCTGCCAGGCCTGAGACTCTCCCTTTGGGGCAGCAAGCTCCCCTCTGGCCCAGGGCAGGTCCAGAAATACCATCCAAGAGCTAAGGCCTGGAATCAAGGACCCCAAGAGCCCGCTTGGTGCTCTACCCCACTGTGGCCACACTGATACCTAGGCTGCAAGACAAAGTCCCTTTTGCTCTTCCCTCTCGTTTTCTCAAGCAGAAGCCCCTTTCTGTAACCACCACATCCGGGAGTGTGCTGGGTCACACCTGAAGCCAGCATGTCTCTGAGTCTCACCCAAAGGCCCGTGACGAGTGCGGCCTGGCTACTACTGCTGATGGTTTGGGGCCTGAGGGCTCTTTAGTCAGCAGGTGATAAATCCTGCCAGAACTGGGTCCTTCCCTTCAAGGTAGCTGGTTCCCTTGTAGTCCAGGCTGTGTCTAGAAATGTTATCTGGGACATTTGTCCAGGTCTGGAATGGGAGCCTCAGGACTTTGCCTGGTTCCCTATTCTGTTGTGGCTCAGCTAGTGTCCAAGTTGTAAGAGAAACTCCTGT
The DNA here is from genome assembly GCF_003255815.1 of Theropithecus gelada. Classification (NCBI taxonomy): domain Eukaryota; kingdom Metazoa; phylum Chordata; class Mammalia; order Primates; family Cercopithecidae; genus Theropithecus; species Theropithecus gelada. The sequence goes on from NC_037670.1 coordinate 176,102,972, forward strand.
TTACTCTTCCCTCTCCTCTCCTCAAGGGGAAGGAAAGAGTCTCCCCGGAGCTGCACTGCCTGAGGTCGAGGGAGGGGTGGCGCAAGCACTCCCTTGGTGGTCGCGCTGGTGTCTTACTGGGCTGCGTGCCCCCCAAGTCCATTGGCTCCAAGCCCAGCCCAACACCGACTTGCCCAGGAATTGCAGTCTTTGTGGTCTGGACTCTGCTATTCAGGTTTATTTTGAATCCCAGAGCAGTTTAGCCCCCGGTGGTAAGTCTTGCTGGAACTTGAGTTTCCACCATCAGGATGGGCAATTCCCCTCTGGCTAGGGCTCCTGTAAATGCTTCCCCTGTGGGCGCCCACTGAATTCTGCCTTGTGTTGCTTTCAGCTGTGACAGAGCAGCACTGAGTTCCGATGTGAAAGTCCCACAATCACTGCGCTCTCCCTCCCCCAAACACAGAGATTCTCTCTCTGTGCCACAGGGATGAGGGAGCAATTCAGGACTTTTTTATCCTCTTCAGTGCCTCTTGCAGTGATATTATGTTAAAACCATGTGATTGCTCACCTGATTTTTAGTTCTTATGAAGGTGCTTTTTTGTGTGGATTGTTGTTTAATTTGGGAAGATGATTGGGGGAGGCTTCCATTTGACCATCTGGCTCTTCCTCTCCTCCTAGAATTTTATATATATATATTTTAATAGTTTGTGCCAGCTGGGATTTTGATCAGATCCACTTTTATTTGGTTGATATGCGTCTTAAGTTTCTTTTTTGATTTCTTTGCAATATGTTTGTTAAAGAAATTGGGTTATTTGTCTTGTACAACTTCATATATTTTTTAAATGCATGCTGTTCAGATAAATAGAAAAATATCAAGGCCCCCACCCTCCAGTGCTGGTAGACTTTACCTTTTGAGGGATGTTAATATGCTCGTGATGGACTAGTTTTGCTTATTTTTACCGTAAAAGAAGATTTGGTCTGGCATTCCTTTCTGCTTCACATTATGAGAACAGTTGGTTGGTTGGTTTTCCAAACATAAAATGGTATTATAATTTGGAATATGCTTTTCATACTACTGTGCACTCACCAAAATATTCTGGTATTACTCCCTCAGTATGTATCATTCAAGCTTTTCAAGTTAAATGTCATCAAGCTGTAAGTGTCTGTTCTTCACTTCTGACAATTTCTTTGCTGTTCCTTGTAAAAAGTTCCACTGCACTTTTTGTTGTGATAAAATATACATAATATAAAGTTTATCATTTTAACTATTTTTAGCTGTATAATAAAGTGGCATTAAGTCCATCACAGTGTTACGTCACTATCACCAGAACTTTTTCTTTTTTTTTTTTTTTTTTTTTGAGACGGAGTCTCGCTCTGTCGCCCAGGCTGGAGTGCAGTGGCCGGATCTCAGCTCACTGCAAGCTCCGCCTCCCGGGTTCACGCCATTCTCCGGCCTCAGCCTCCCGAGTAGCTGGGACTACAGGCGCCCACCACCTCGCCCGGCTAGTTTTTTGTATTTCTTAATAGAGACGGGGTTTCACCGTGTTAGCCAGGATGGTCTCGATCTCCTGACCTCGTGATCCGCCCGTCTCGGCCTCCCAAAGTGCTGGGATTACAGGCTTGAGCCACCGCGCCCGGCCACCAGAACTTTTTCATTACCCCAAACAGAAACTCTGTAACCATTAAGCAATAACTCCCCATTTTCCCAGCCCCTTTCTGTTTGTGTGAATATGCCTATTTTAGATACCTCATATAAGTGGAATTGTATGGTATTTATCCTGTTGTGTCTGATCTACTTCACATAATGTTTTCAAAATTCATCCATGCTGTAACATGCATTATACTTCATTCTTTTTTATGGCTGAATAATATTCCATTGTGTGTATATATCACAGTTTGCTTATCCATTCATCCTCTAGGATATTGGACTGTTTCCACCTTTTGGCTATTGGGAATACTGTTGCTGTGAACATGTGTTCACAGGTATCTGACCCCTGTTTTCAATTCTTTTGGGTATACTGTATACTCAAAAGTATATTGTATATGTATATACTATATATTTATACAGTATACCTATATATAGTGGAGTGGCATTGCTGGGTTATATGGCAGTTCCATGCTCAACATATTGAGGAACTGACGAACTCTTCTTCACATTTTAAAAACTGCTTTCTTAAAGATCTTCTTACCTTACTAGTTGCTAAATCTGATGGCTCTACCTCTCTTCTCACCTGTCTTTGTTTCTCTATAAATCTTTGTGGCACCTCACATTGCTGTCGATAGACCCTCTAATTATTCTGCTTTGTGGTTCTTCTCAGGCCCTTCCTGGGTTCTTCCTCCTCCACACAGTCCTTAAATGTGCATGTTCCCAGAGGTTCAGTGCTTGCTCCCTAACTCATTTTGCTGTCTTCGTTACTTAAACTCTCCTTTGCTGTTATTTTCCTGTAACTTAAACTATCCTTTTGGTTTTAAACACCTCTCTCAGGCTTACATTTGAACTTGAATCTCATGGGCATTTCCATTATCAGTGTTCTTTTTAATGTGACATGTCTAAAACAACATTCATCTTCTGTTAATACTCTCAAGCCCATTCTCTCCGTGGTCCCTGTCACTGAGGCTTGAAAGCTGTGTATTGATTTCATTATCTGTTTGTCCCCTGGGGGCCCATGCCCTGTACAGTTGATGAGTGTGGGCAGTTCTGCTGGTCCTCCTTTGCACTCACTTTCACAGTTCTAAATCACGCTATGAGAGCCTCTTACTTGAATTTTTCTAACTATATTTCTTGGTTCTAGATTTTTTTTTTCCCTCTGTTCCAAATCATTTTACACACAGCTGCTAGAATTTTCTCGAAAGACAATACCCCTTTTGCGTGCAGAACAAGTTAATTCTTTTCATCCTCAGCATCAGAGCCCCTTCCTGTCTTCATATAATTAATTACCTTCCAGTAACCTTATCTTGCGCTGTGATTCATCTGTAGTCATTATTACAGCCAACCATTCTACTTGCTTTTCTCTTTGGAAAACTGAAAATGTACAGGTTGCAGTTGTCCAAGACTTGAACTTTCTCCTTGAAATATTTCAGTATTTGGCCATTGGAATTTTAATCCTTAAAGCCAACACTTAAATCTCAAGTTACCTAAGAAGTCATCTGCAAGTGTTTCATGCAAAATTGATGTCTCCATCCTCATTTCCATATAGTTTGCTTATATCTTTATTGTAGCACACTTCGAAGTTTGCTTCAGGATATGCTAAAGTTTTCCACCCGGTTTATTATTTCTTTGTGATTTTTTTTCCCCTAGAGAAAAAGATTACTGACCAAAATGTGTAATGGTTTCTAAGGCGTTCATGATGTTGTCAGACTGCTTTTTAAAAACTCTGCACTTTGGCTGGGTGACTCAAGCCTATAATCCCAGCACTTTGGGAGGCCAAGTTGGGAGGATCGCTTGAGGCCAGGAGTTCGAGACCAGCCTGAGCAACATAGTGAGACCCCTGTCTCTATAAAAATAAATAAATAAACCTTGCAATTTATAATTTCATCATTGATAAGTATATCATTTAACTACTACACTTTGAATGTAAATATTTAGAAAAACTTTCCTAGTTTGTGTTAGAAAATAGTATCTTATTTTTATTTGCTTGTTTTTGCTAATTATTGAGACTGAAGACTTTTCCAACGTATTTCCTTGTTTGTTTCTCTGGTGAAGTCTTTTTTATATACTTGTTCCACTAATCTAATACTTTATTCATTTATCTAATCCCATGACTCATTTGCTATAGACATTTTTTCTGTTTTTGTCCTTTTGCTTTTTAATTTTGGCCATCACCTTTTGACTTATAGTAATAGCTTTAATTGATTTTTAAGATTAATATTTGTAAATGTTTTCTTTAGTTTTCAGTATATTTTTAGAAACTTGGAAAGAGTTGGTAAAAAGACAAGGGAACTTCATTATAAATTGCATTTTAAAAGAGAAAGCATGTATTATCCTGACAACCTATTGATCAGTTAACTTAAAAATCTTTAGGATAGTAAAAAGGTCTACCTAACTTTTTTGTGTTTTTGCTCCTTCCTGTACACCTTCCTGCACACTGATCTGTTTTTTTTATTGTGATGAAATATAGATAACATGAAGTTTATAGTTTTAATGATTCTTCTTTTTTTTTTTTTTTTTTTTGAAACAGGGTGTCGTGCTGTCTCCCTGGCAGAAGTGGTGCAGTGGCCACGGTTATGGCTTACTGCAGCCTTGACTTAGTGGGCTCAAGTGATCCTTCTGCTGCAGTCTCCTGAGTAGCTGGGACCACAGGTGCACACCACGTCTGGCTAATTTTTTTTTGTATTTTTGTAGAGACAGGGTTTCACCATGTTGCCCAGGCTGGTCTTGAACTCCTGGGCCCAAGCAGTCCGCCCACCTCAGCCTCTCAAAGTGCTAGGACTACAGGCGTGAGCCACTGAGCTTGGCATGTTCATGTTACTAAATCTGTGAGCCTATTCATGCTATTGGAAAGGCTGCTGTGTTTGTTAGTCAGGGTTCTCCAGAGAAACAGAACCCATAGGATGTGTATATACACACACACAAATGCACATACACAGATTTATTTTAAGGAATTGACTTAAAAAAATTGTTGGGAGTGTGTGGAGACTAGCAAATCTGAAATCTGTGGAGCAGACTAGAGACACAGGGAGGAGTTACTGTTGCAGTTTGAGTCCAAAGGCAGCGCGGAGGCAGAATTCCTTCAGTATGTGTTCAGATTTCCTCTTCTTATAAAGTCACCAGTCCTATTTAACTAGGGCTCAGCCTAATGGCTTCATTTTAATTTAATTATTCTTTAAAGACTCTACCTGTAAATACAGTTACATTCTGAGGTACTAGGGGTTAGGACTTCAACATGAATTTTTGGGAAAACACAATTCATCCCATAAAAGATGCCAAATAATCTACTTTGGGATGGAGTAGGAGGAAGCAAACCAGCAGATGTTTTCTTAAACTCATTTATGGAATTCATAATTTGGTATGAAATGCATTTTATAAATGGCTAGCAAGTCACTTTTATTATCTAATGTTATATTTATAAATTGCTAGGGAATCTATTCTCTGTCTCCAAAGTGTTTCCAGAAAATTCTGACTTCTTATTTCATATTAAGTTACCAGGTATTTGGTATATATAAAGCGTGTGTGTATGTGTGTGTGTGTATATATATATGGTATAGATAAAGTACCAGGTATTTGGTACTTTTTGTTAAGAGGATACTTTCTAAATTAAATATTTTTCAAAAACTAGAATTGGTGCTTATTACTATCTTATTCTATAAAGTATATAAACTCAATATTAAATCTCACAGAAATATTAAAGTCATTAGCATTTCCATACTGACAAGATTGGACTTTCAAATTTTTGCATCATGGGAACTAAAAATTCATCTTTTTAAAATACAATAAAGCATTTTGTTTTGTGATAATTGTAGATTCACATGTAATTATAAGAAATAATATGAAGAGATCTTGTGTACCCTTTACCTAATTTCCCCCAATGGTAGTATCTTGTGAAAGTATAGTGTAATATTAAAACTAGGATATTGACGTCCCACACCCATCTTCAACCCTTCCACAACCCCCCGAATCCCTGTTGTCCCCAGTTCATGGCAGTCACTAGTTTCTTCTCTGTTTCTGTACTTTTGTCATTTCAAGGATGTTATATAAATGGAATCATACAGTAAGTAAGCTTTTAGGATTAGACTTTTTCACTCAGCATAATTCCTTTGATTTATCCAAGTTGTCACATTTATGGGTAGTTTGGAAAATGCTGTTTTTAGAGTCCCAGCCCCAGCATTGCAGAACAGGGTTTCTGAGGCTTGGCACTATGGACATTTGGACTAGATAATTCTTTGATATTGAGGACTGTCCTGTGCATTGTAGGATATATTGCATCCGTGGCATTTACCCAATGCATGCTAATAGGATCCCCCCAGGTATGACAACCAAAAATGCCTTCAGACATTGCCTAAAGTTCCCACGGGTTGCTACATTTTCCCAGAAATTACCAAATATCCTATCCCTTGGGTGAGAACCACTAGAGTAGAGTGTAGAAAGTGGACTTGGAGTGAGGAGACTACAACAAAATCCATCCCTCAGACTATTCTGCATGTCTACGCACCCTTCTACACACATGTCCATGTGAGCGTTCCCTTACCTAGAGACTACCTTGTAATGTTACAATGAAATTTGTACGAAATAATAAAGAAGCAGCAGAAGTAAAGAGAAAATAGTTAACATATACAGAGACACACACCAAACCCATGAGAATGGACTCTGGAGGCTGTGTCCTTTGACTCCATGGACAAGACTTAGTTGAAGACTAAATCATGTAGACACATTATAACCTCTAGAAACCAATATGCATACAGAATCCAGCACCTTCATATAAGTGTCAGGCTTAAAGGAACAGTAGTTTGTTGGGTCAGGTACTTTTATTTATTTATTTTTTTTCCCCCGAGACAGGTTCTTGCTCCGTCACTCAGGCTGGAGTGCAGTGCATGATCACTTGGCTCACTGCAGCCTTGACCTCCCCAGGCTCAGGTGATCCTCCCACCTCAGCCTCCCAAGTAGCTGGGACCACAGGTGTGTACCACCATGCCCAGCTAATTTTTTTTTTTGTATTCTTTGTAGCGACAGGGTTTTGCGATGTTGCCCAGGCCAGTCTTGAACTCCTGGGCTCAACTCTGCGCCTGCTGGGCCTCTCAAAGTACTGGGATTACAGGCATGAGCCACTGCACCTAGCCCAGATGCTTTCTTTTTTAAAAAGCGTATCATGGAAATTTTCAGTCATGAAAAAATTAATAGATTTTTAAAAATCTATTAGTAATCTTTTTTTTTTTTTTTTTTTTAACCCATAGCCCTACCCTTTTTGGTTAATTGAAGCAAATCTCAGATATTAGATGGGTTTTCCTTTTTTTTTTTTTTTTTTTTTTTTTTGGGATGGAGTTTCACTCTGTCGCCCAGGCTGGAGTGCAGTAGTGCCATCTCGGCTCACTGTAACCTCCACCTCCTAGGTTTAAGCGATTCTCCTGTCTTAGCCTCCTGAGTAGCTGGGATTACAGGTGCCTGCTACCATGCCTGGCTGATTGTTGTATTTTTAGTAGAGATGGGGTTTCACATTGTTGGCCAGGCTGGTCCCAAACTCCTGACCTCAAATGACCCACCCGCCTCAGCCTCCCAAAGTGCTGGGATTATAAGTGTGAGCCACCGTGCCTGGCCAGAATTAGATGATTTTGGTGATATAAAATAATCTATGTCCTAATCTATGTCCCGACCCCCATTCTTTTTAAAATAAACTTTTAGTTTTAGACTAGCCTTAGATTTATAGAATATTGCGACGATATTAGAGAATTCCCACACATCCCATATCCAATTTCCCGTTATTAACATCTTATATTAATATGGTATATTTCAGTTAATTCTAATGTCCATACTGTATTCAGATTTTCTTAGTTTTTACCTAATGTGCTTTTGCTGTTCTAAGGACAATAGGTAAAAGCTAAGGCTCTCATCCAGGATACCACACTGCATTTGGTTATTACATCTCTTTAGGCTCTTCTTGGCTGTGACAATTTCTCACACTTTCCTCGTTTTTGATGACCTTGACAGTTTTGAGAAACGCAGGCATACGCTGGTGATATTGTGGGTTCAGTTCTGAGCCATTGCAATAAAGGGACTATCACAAAGTGAGTCACACAAATTTGGGGGGGTTGCATAGAAAACTAACGTTTACATTATACCATAATCTTTTAAGTGTACAATAGCATTACAGCTACAAAAAAAAAAAAAAAAAAAAAGCCCAATGTGCATGCCTTAATTTTAAAAATACTTTGTTGTTCAAAAATGCTAATGATCATCTGAGCCTTCAGTGAGTGGTAATCTTTTTGCTAGTGAGAGTCTTGTCTCGACATTGATGCCTGCTAATGCTTCCTGAAGGTTAGGATGGCTGTGGCAAGTTCTTTTTTTTTTGTTTTTTGAGATGGAATCTTGCTCTGTTGCCCAGGCTGGTGCAATCCAGCTCACCTCAACCTCTGCCTCCCTGCTTCAAGTGATTCTCCTGCCTCAGCCTCCTGAGTAGCTGGTACTACAGGCATGCGCCACCACACCCGGCTAATTTTTTTGTAGTTTTAGTAGAGATGGGGTTTCACCATGTTGGCCAGGCTGGTCTCAAATTCCTGACCTCAAATGATCCACCTGCCTTGGCCTTCCAAAGTGCTGAGATTACAGGCGTGAGCCACTGTGCCCGGCCAAGTTCTTAAAATAAGGCGGAAGTAAAGTAAAGTTTGACATGTTGATTGACTCTTCCATTCACAAAAGATTTTTCTGTAACTGTTTGATAGCAATTTACCCACAGTAGAACTTCTTTCAAAATTAGAGTCAATCCTCTAAAACCCTGCTTTATCAACTAAGTTTAGTAATATGCTTTTTGTTATTTGAACAATGTTCACAGCATCATCACCAGGAGTGATTCCATTTCAAGAAACCATTTCTTTGCACATCCATATCTTCTGTCTCTACTTCTAATTTTGGTTCTCTTGCTATTTCACCCTATCTGCAGTGACTTACTCCACTGAAGTCTTGAAGCTGTCGCTCATCCATGAAGGTTGGAACCAACTTCTAAACCCCTGTTAATATTGATATTTTGTTCTTCTGGCAAATGTGGACTAAAAAAAAAAAATGGTATTTTGACCTCCTCTAATGAGTGGGTTTTTTTTGTTGTTGTTTTGTGAGATACAGTTTTGCTTTGTCACCCAGGCTGGAGTGCAGTGCTGCAGTCATAGCTCACTGCAGCTTCAAACTTCTGGGTTCAAGCAGTCCTCCCGCCTCGGCTTCCCGAGTTGTTGGGACTACAAGCATATGCTACCATGCCCAACTTTTTTTTTGGTATTTTTTTGTAGCGATTGGGTCTGTTGTCCAGGCTGGGCTTGAACTCCAGGCCTCAAGTAACCCTCTGTTGTCCAGGCTGGTCTTAAACTCCAGGCCTCAAGTAGCCCTCCCACCTCCACCTCCAAAAGTGTTGGGACTACAGGCATGAGACACCATGCCTGGCTATGAATGTGCTTAATGGCATCTAGAATGATAAAGCTTTTCCAGAAAGTTTTCAGTTTATTTTGCACAGATCCACCAGAGGAATCACTATCCGTGGCAGCTGTCGTCTTACTCAATTTACTTCTTAAATAATTAGACTTGAAAGTAGAAATTATTCCTTGATCCATGGGCTGCAGAATGTACGGTGTGTTAGCAGGCATGAAAACAACATTTATCTCCTTATATATCTCCATCACAGTTTGGGGTATATTGTCAGTGAGGTATATTGTCAGTGAGCAGTGATATTTTGAAAGCAATCTTTCTGATTAGTAGGTCTCAACAGTGGGCTTAATATATTCAGTAAACCATGCTGTAAAACAGATGTGCTGTCATCCAGGTTTTGTTGTTCCATTTCTAGAGCACAGGCAGAGTAGATCTTGCGATCTTGCATAATTCTTAAAGGCCCTAAGATTTTCAGAATGGTAAGTGAGCACTGGCTTCAACTTAAAGTCACCAGCTGCATCAGCCCCTAACAAGAGAGTCACCCTATCCTTTGAAGCCAGGCATTGATATCTCTAGCCATGAAAGGTTCTAAATGCCATCTTTTTCCAATAGATGGCTGTTTAGTCTACATTGAAAATATATTGTTTAGTGTAGCCATCCTCGTCAGTGATCTTAGCTAGATCTTTTGGATAACTTGCTGCAGCTTCTCCGTCAGCACTTGCTGCCTCACCTTGTATTTTATGTTGTGGAGACGATACCTTTCCTTAAACCTCATGAGCAATTCTTTGCTCGTTTCAAACATTTCTTTTGCAGCTTTCTTTTCTCAGTCTGCATAGAATTGAAGAGAGTTAGGGCCTAGCCCTAAGACTGGTTTAAAGGAATGTTTTGGCTGGTTTGATCTTCTATCTGGAGGACTAATGCTTTCTTCATATCCACATTAAGGCTGTGTCACTTTCTTATTCCTGTGTTCACTGGCATAGCACTTTTAATTCCCTTCAAGAACTTTTCCTTTGCGTGCAAGAGGCCTAGCTTTCAGCCTGTCTTGGCTTTCCACATGCCTAAGCTAAATCACTTGTAGTTTTTTATTTAAAGTGAGAGATGTGTGACTCTCCTTTCCCTTGAACACTTACAGGCCATTGTAGAGTTATCAATTGTCTGGATTTCAATACAGTTGTGTCTTAGGGAACAGGGAGGCCCAAGGAGATGGGGAGAGACAAAGAAATGGCTGGTTTGGTCAAGCAGTGAGAACACACACATTTATCAAGTAAGTTCCCTGTCTCATATCTGCATGTGGTTCCTTATGTCCCAAAACAATTACAGTAGTAACATCAAAGATCATTGACACAGATCACCATAACAAATATCATAGTAATAAAAAAGTTGAAATATCATGAGTATTACCAAAATGTAACACAGCAACATAAAGTAAACAAATACTAATGGGAAAATGGTGCTCATACACTTTGTCAATACAGGGTTGCCACAACCCTTCAATTTGTGGGGAAAAAAAAAAAAAAAAAGACAAACCCCAATATCAACGAAGCACAATAAAGCGAAATGTTTAAATGAGGTATACATCTACTAGTTAGGTATTTTGTAGATGTCCCTCAGTTGGGATTTGTTTCATGTTTTGGGGAGGAAGACTACAGAGGTCAAATGCCGTTGTCATCATACCCTATTAAGGATACATAGTATCTGTGTTTATCATTATTGAGGGTAATCTCAATTACCGCTGAGGTGGTGGTTGTCAGGTTTCTCCACTGTAAAGTTTCTCCCCACCTTCCCTTCTTGTACTGTAGTCCTTTGGAAGGAAGTCCACGTGCACAGCCCACCCCTGAGGGTGAAGTGTCTAAATTATTTGGCATTCTGCCTGGAGATCTGTTATATTCTGTCCTGTTTATTATTTAGTCATTTATTTCTCTCAGTTTGGACTTAGGAACATTTATTTTATACTTTGGGTTATAATGCAATACAACTTTTTTGTTCAGATGATTGTCACAGCTATGGCTATTATGAGCTCTTCAGTTGGTTCCATCTGTCCCTTTGATGTGCCCCCGACATTGTGGTTTTGGTTTGTTTTATTGAGCACTTCCTTATTTTCTGGCACTGCAAGAGCCATCTTGCGTATTTCCTGTCCCAGTCTTAGAATCAGCCATTTTCCTAAGGACTCCTGGGCCTTTTTTATTGGAGAATGATATTAAAAACCAAGATCTGGGTGTGTGTTAGGCCATTCTTGCATTACTGTAAAGAAATACCAGAGACTGGGTAATTCATAAAGAAAAGAGGTTACATTGGCTCAGAGTTCTGCAGGCTTTATAGGAAGCATGGTGCTGGCATCTGCTTGGCTTCTAGGAAGGCCTCGGGAAGCATCCAGTCGTGGCAGAAGGCGAACGGAGAGCAGGTGTGTCACATAGTGAAAGCAGGAGCAAGCAAGAGAGAGTGGTAAGGGAGGTGCCACATACTTTTAAATGACCAGATCTTGTAAGAAATCCCTGTCAGGAAGTCAGTACCAAGTCATGAGGGATGGATTCACCCCCATGATCCAAGCATCTCCCACCAGGCCCCACCTCCAGCACTGGATCATGTATCTGCCTCTGTCATATTACACAGAAGTTGTCCTGCCCTAAAAATTCCCCTGTGCTTCGTATTGAACCCTCTGCCTCCCCACCCTATGAGCCCCTGACTACTACTGGTCTGTTTATCATCTCTATAGTTTTACCTTTTCCAGAATGTCATATAATGGAAAGCATACAATATGTAGCCTTTTCAAGCTGGCTTCTTTCATTTAGGAATATGCATTTCAGTTTCTTTCACATCTTTGTGTAGTTTGATTGTTCTTTTTGCTGAATAAAACCCCGTTGTATGGATGTACCACTGTTCATTCATCTTTTGAGGGACCTCTTAGTTGTTTGCTTCCAAGTTTTGGTGGTTATGAATAAAGCTGCTGTAAGGTTTCATGTGCAGGTTTTTGTGTTGGTGAGTTTTGATAGTTTAAAGAAATTGATACATTTCATCTTGTATTTGTGGGTATAGAGTTGTTTGTAATAGTTCTTTATTATCCTTTCACTGTTCATGGGAGCAGTGTGATGACTCATTCTTCATTGCTGATACTGGTAATTTGTCTTTTCTCTTTTTTCTCAGGGAAGAGAGGGTACAGTCTAATCCGTTTACCTGGCTAGAGGTTTATTACTTTTTTTGATCTTTTTAAAGAACCAGCTTTTGGTTTTGTTGATTTTTCTCTTACTGTTTTCCTTTTTCCAATTTCATTGATTTCTACTTTAATTTTTATTGTATTTTTTCTTCTGATTGCCTTAGGCTTAAATTGTTTTCTTTTTTCTTTTTAATTTTTAAATTTTTAATTTTCTACTAAGTTCATGTCAGACAAGTAAAATGAGCTGACTTCGTAATAAGATTTGAGGGAGGCATATTTCCCACAAGCACATGAAAACCCAATCACCACACTTATGAACTACAAAAGAATCAAATTGTTCTTCTTTCTCTGATTTTCAGAAGTGAAAGCTTAGGTTATTGACTTCAAACCTTTCTTCCTTTCTAATATTTTCATTTAATGCTGCATGTTTTTCTCTAAACACTGCGTGCTTTGTATCCCACAAATGTTAAGTTATATTTTCATTTTTACTTTAGTTCAATATATTATTTAATTTTTGAGACTTCTTAGACCCATGGGTTATTTAGAAATATATTAATTTCTAGATATTTGGGGATTTTCCAGATATCTCTGTTACTGATTTCTAGTTTAATTCATGTTATTTGAGACCATGCTTTGTGTGCTTTCTAGTCTTGATTCTAGTCTTGAATCTGTTAAGATGTGTTTCATGGTCCAGAATGTGGTCTATATTGGTGAATGTGAGCTAGAGAAGAATGTATATCTACTATTGTTGAATGGAATTTCCTATAAATGTCATTTAGATCAGGTTGATTGATAGTGCTGTGCTGTTGAAGTTACCAGTTTCTTCACTGATACTCTGTCTGCTTGATCTATCAATAACTGACAGTGTTGAAGTCTCCACCTGTAGTAGTGGATTTGTCTCTATATTTTTCTTAGTTTTTGCCTCATGTATTTTGATGGCTTCTTATTTGAAACATACACATTCAAGATTGTTAATGTCTTCTTGGAGAACCGACCTCTTTATTATTATGTAAGACCCTTTTTATCCCTGATTATCAGACAAAATCTGTTTTGTCTGCAGTTAAAATTACTCCAGCTTTCTTTTGAGTAACATCAGCATGATACATCTTTCTCCATCCCTTTACTGTTAGCATATCTAAATCTTTATAGTCCAAGTTGGTTTCTTACAGACATGATATGGTTAGGTCTTTTTAAAAAATTTTGTCCACTGTGGCACTCTCTTTTGATTGGTATATTTAGACAATTCATATTAGAAGTGATTATTAATATCGTTGGATTAGCATCTTCCATCTTTGTAACTGTTTTGCATTCATTGCTTTTTAATTTTTTTTTAATTGGGCATTTTATGTGATTCAACTTTATCTCATCTCTTGTATGAGCTTCCTATTCCTAACAGCGCAACTTACAGTTCTAGAAGTCAGAAGTCTGAAATGCGTCTCAGGGGACTAAACTCAAGGTGTTGGCAGGGCTATTTCACTTTTTTGAGGTTCTGGGAGAGAATCTGTTTCCTTGCGCTATTGAGAAGCCACCTGCAGTCCTTGGCTTGTGGCCCTTTTCTTCCATCTTCAAAGCTAGCAGCAGGTCGAGTTCTTCTCACATTGCATCACTCTGATCTCCTCTTTTGCCTCCCTCTTTCACATTTAAGGACCCTTGTAATTATATTGGGTCTACTCACATAATCCAGAATAATCTCTGTATCTTAACGTCATCTGAGTAGCACCTTTAATCCCATCTGCTACCTTAATTCTGGGGATTAGGATGTGTACATTTCTGAGGGGATCATTATTCTGTCAGTTACCATGTAGCATATCAATTATACTTTAAAAAAGTTTTTAGGAGGCTGAGGCAGGAGAATCGCTTAAACTTGGGAGGCAGAGGTTGCGGTGAGCCAAGATCATGCCACTGCACTCCAGACTGGGCAACGAGAGCAAAACTCTGTCTCAAAAAAACCAAAAAAATTTTTTTAAAGCTGGGTGCTGTGGTTCACCCCTGTAATCCCAGGACTTTGGGAGTCCGAGGCAGGTGGATCACTTGAGGTCAGGAGTTTGAGATCAGCCTGGCCAACATGATGAAACCCCGTCTCTACTAAAAACACAAAATTAACTGGGCATGCCTGTTGTCCCAGCTACTCAGGAGGCTGAGGCAGAAGAATTGCTTGAACCTGGGAGGCGGAGGTTGCAGTGAGCCAAGATCGTGCCACTTCCAGCCTGAGTGACAGAGTGAGACTCCGTCTCAAAAAAAAAAAAAAAAAAAAAAAAAAAATTCTAATGTGTAGAAAGCAAAAGTTCCTCTTCAAAGCTTCCCCTTTAAGTCATAAATGTTATTGATATCTTTTCTCAGAACTAACTTTCTTCAAGTTTCTTATTTTATAATAATGACTCTCTGTTAAGCCTTATGTAGCAAATGTGACAGAATAAGTATACTCTGACTTCAGTATCTGTGTTAAACATGCTCACAGGCACGTAATACATTCTGTGTCCTTGTACCTTAGTCAAATTATTCGTGCTGAACGTGCCCAGGCATATCCCAGCTTGCAGCCTCCTCCCTTATTTGGGAATATTACTACTTTTCTAAATCCTTTCATAAGCAACTTCCTTTTTTCTTTTGTTCCTCACTGCCTTTACCTATTTAGAAAAGTTTTGAACTGTTAGCCAATTGGGTTTTAGTTTAGGTTGTGAGGTCTGGCTCCAGCCAATGGAGTCAGGACACAGCAATAGGGACCTCATGCGTAAAGGATAAATATTCTAGTGTCTTTTTTTACTTTGTGTGTGCTCGTGGCAGGATTGCTGATGGGCACCTCCCTTTCTGCAGAGTAAACGTCGCCTTGCTGAGGAAACTTTTTGTCTGATTGCTGATTCTTCTCTGTGACATTGGGGAATAAGCATTTGTTTCCATCATAGTGTTTACTCTTGAGTTTACAGTATGCATTTTATTTTATTTTTCAATTGGCATATAATTATGTATATGGGATACATAGTGATGTTTCTATACATATAATGTATCAGTGATCAGATCAGAGTAATTAGCATATCCATCAACTCATACATTTATCATTTCTTTGTGTTGGGAACATTCAATATTCTCCTTATAGGTATTTGAAACTGTACAATATGTTACTGTTAACTGTAGTCATCCTACAGTGCTATAGAACACTAGAACTTATTCCACCTATTTAGCTGTAGTTTTGTATCCTTTAACAAATCTCTTCCTATCTCCTCCCTTCCCCCTACCCTTCCCAGCCTCTAGTACCCTCTGTTCTAATTTTTCTATGAGATAACTTTTTTTCAGCTTCCACATATAAATGAGAACATGTGGTGTTTAACTTTCTGTTCCTGGCTTATTTCACTTAATATCCTCCAGTTCCATCCATGTTGCTGTGAATGACAGGATTCCACTCATTTTATGGCTAAATAGTATTTCATTGTGTTTATATTCCACATTTTCTTTATCTGTTCATCTGTTGGACACCCAGATTCATTCTGTATTTTGGCTGTTGTGAATAATGCTGCAGTTAACACGGGGATGTAGATGTCTCTTCGATATACCAATTTCCTTTCCTTTGGATAAATGCCCAGTAGTGGGATTGCTGGATCATATGGTATGCTATTTGCAGATTTTGAGGAACCTCTATACTGTTTTCCATAGTGGCTATACTAGTTGATATTCTCACCCACAGAGTATGAGAGTTCCTTTTTCTCTGCATCCTTCCCAGCATTTGTTGGTTTTGTTTTATTTGTCTTTTTGGTAATAGCCACTCTAACTGGGATGAGATGATACCTCATTGTGCTTTTGATTTGCCGTTCCTTGATGATTTGTGATAATTGAACATTTTGTCATATTTTTTGGCCGTTTGTTTGTCTTCTTTTGAGGATGGCTGTTCAGATCATTTGCCCATTTTTAAATCTGATTTTTTTTTCCTGCTGAGATGTTTTAGTTCCTGGTTTATTCTGGATATTAATCCCCTTTTGGATGAATAGTTTGCTTATATTTTCTCCCATTCCGTAGGTTGTCTTTTCACTCTGTTGATTGTTCCCTTTGCTGTGTAGAAGTTTTTTAATGTGACATAATCCCATGTGTTTGTTTTTGCTTTTGTTGCCTGGGGTTTTGAAGTTGTATTCATAAAATATTTTCCCAGATTAATGCCCTGAAGCATTTCCCCTGTTTTCTCTCAGTAGTTTTATAGTTTCAGGTTTTACATTTAGGTCTTTAATCCATTTTCAGTTGATTTTCGTATAGAGGTGGGAGGCTAGTTTCATTCGTCTGCATATGAATATCCAGTTTTCCCAGTACCATCTATTGAAGATACTGTCCTTTCCCCAGTGAGTATTCTTGGCATCTTTGTCAATAATCAGTTGGCTGTAGTTACTGTGGATTAATTTCTGGGTTCTCTGTTCTGTTCCATTGCTCTGTGTCTGTTTTTATGCCCGTACCATGTTGTTTCCATCACTACAGCTTTGTAGTATATTTTGAAGTCTGGGAGCATGATGCTTCCAGCTTAAAGTGTGAGGGAGGGTGGGAGTTCTGGAATCTGGTTAAATCTCAGTCTGACAGCGGGTCTGGGTCTCACATAGGTTCACTCTTACAGTGGGTGGTGATCTTCACAAGTATTTCTCTAGTGTTAGAGTTCTTCTCCCCTGTGCCCTATTCCCGCCCTGTTTCCTTGAGGCCCTGACCTTTGCAAATTTTTTTGCCCTGTAGATATGACAGGAAGGCTGGAGGGAACTGGAGTGGGAGGAATGCCTTTTGCATTTACCTAGTTAGGAGAAGGATCTGGCAAAGCTTTTTTCCCCTGGAGCAAATGACTTTGTGGCAGAGAAAACTCTGGGCTTATTACTCTTCCCCTCCCCTGCCAGAAGGGATCTTTCTGGGATCTTCCACCTTAGTGCCTGGTGGAGTTTCTGGAGGTAAAGCCCACAGAAGTGTGGGTCCCGCACCTCCTGAGACTGCTTCCCCGAGCTTCTCACTGTCTCACTAGTCCACATCCAGCCTCCAGCACCAGCTTATGGCTCCGGCAGTTTCTGCTCCAAGTAAGTGGATCGTCTGTGTCTTTCCAGGTTTCCAGCACAGTTTGCTGTGCTCCCGCCCCATAATCCCAGCACTTTGGGAGGCCAAGGTGGGCGGATCACCTGAGGGCGGGAGTTTGAGACCAGCCTGACCAACATGGAGAAACTCTACAAAAATACAGAATTAGCCAGGCGTGGTGGGGCATGCCTGTAATCCCAGCTCCTTGGGAGGCTGAGGCAGGAGAATCGTTTGAACCTGTGGGTGGAGGTTGCGGTGAGCTGAAATTGCGCCATTGCACTCCAGTCTAGGCAACAAGAGTGAAACTGTCTCAAAAAAAAAAAAAAAAAAAAAAGGGACAAGGTTATCACTTTTTAATGTTCTGTTCTTGCAAGTATAAAGGTATCTTACTACTTTTCAGAAAAACCTTTTTTTATGCATTATTTTGCACTTTAAGGCAACAAAAGCTGTAAAGGCTCTCTTTATTAGATTTTTCATTAGTGCATCTAAGGATTTGTCAGATTGTTCCTTTTCTGTTGAAACCTGAATTGATTAGTTTTCATTCCTCTAGAAGCAGATCTTGAGATTGAAATCTGAATCCAAGTTGTGTATTTGCCAGGTAGTCCCAGGACACACCAGTAGGGGAATGAAGTGTGCCATCTAGGAGAGACAGCCAATAAAGGGCATGTTTTCAAGCCAGGTCCCGCTGTGGACAACTGAAGCTTCATTGTGTTGGGGAATTCTATAGCCAGTGTAGAATACGTATGTCTGAGTTGTTATTTTTCCACTGGGAGTTTGGAGGGAGGCTGTATTTAAGGAAGCTGGGGTTGTTTTTATCAGTATATTGTGAGGACTGCCCTCAGGTAGGTCGGTACACATTCCCCTGTAGTTTGGGTCTGCCCTGCACGTGGGTAGATGGGCTTCAGAAGCCAGAGAGATACAGGTACTGGCAGTTGGAATTCAGAACACTGTGTGGGATGGTAATGCTCAACGGGACCTGCAAACGACAGTAACTGTGATGTTTATTTACTGGGCTTGGTTAACAGCATGAGCTAGGATCTGGTGATTTGCCAGATTGATTAAATCTGTCAGCTTTCTAAACCTGTTGAGGTGGTAGATACTCAGAAATTAATTTCCTATACAGTTCACTATGTATGGAGAAAAAAAATTTTCTGAAAAAGGCCGATAGCTAGGCATGGTGGCTCATGCCTATAATCCCAGTACTTTGGGTGGATGAGGTGAGGATCGCTTGAGCCCAGGAGTTGGAGGCTATAGTAAGCTATGAGCATAAACACTGCACCCCAGTCTGGGTGACAGTGAGACCCTGTCTCCAAAAAAAAAAGGCCCAAGATTTGGTCACAGTTTGATTTGCTGATTTTTTTTTTTTTTTTTTTTTTTTTTGGGCAATACCTAGCCTGCACACTTTGAAATGCAAAAACAACTGTTTAGAAAATAGCCCTGGCCTTGTGCTTCCGATAATGGTCTGAGTAACCTAGTTAAAGCCAGCTGATACTTTTCTGAAAAGCATCAAGGAATTTACAACATAGTAAAGAATTACTGGGCTAAGATTCGGGAGGTAGAAATCCAGAGACATGAGCCTCTGACCCAGGGCCGCTTTTGCTCGCTATTTGCTGTTCTGGAAGAGCAGGTGAGAGGCTGGGGAGTGTAGTTAACTGACTCACAGGAGGACAGGAACAAAAACTGGAGTCTAGGACTTGCCGTGGGTAAGAAATCTGGTGAGCCACCTAGGGTTAATGTTGAAGCCTTGAGAGACTGCCGTCCAGAACACTCATGGGCTGGGAGTGCGCCCGCCTTTGCCTGGACTGAAGCTCCATGGGGTCACCTGGGGGTTTAGTAAATCTCAAATGGTGAAATGGATTAGGGTAATCTCAAATTGCTGGTGACCCCAGTCACCTAACAGAGGCAGATGAAAATCCTCCCCAGAGGAAGATAACATCTCGTGTCTCAAATGATTTCTGAAATGATTTTTCAACTAGTGTCCACCACACAACCAAGTCAGTGTAACCAGGCCCAGTGGGAGACAACCTTAACAAGAACCCGCACAGATAACAGAGGATAGAAACAGGCTTCGTAGACAGTGGAATTACCAGACAGACGCTAAAGCATATGTTTATTAAGTTCATGGAGATAAAAGTTGAATAAAAACATTTCAACAAGGAATTGGAAACTTAATATGAAGGGGCAAAGCAGACCTGAAAAACAACGAAATACTAGATCTAAAAAATACAGTAGCCAGAATGGAGGATTCAGTGGATTCAGCAGATCAGATACTGCTGAAGAGAAAAGTGAGCCCCCGGAGAGATCAGAAGAAACCTCTCTGAATGACGTGTGAGCGGGGAAAGGCTGGGCAACACTGAAGAGGCTGTAAGAAATACACCCCATCCTTAGAAAGTCTGACGTATGTGATTGGAATTCTAGAAGGAGAAGAGGGAGTGGGGTAGAAGGAATATTTGTTTTTGTTTTTTTTTAGATGGAGTTTCACTCTTGTTGCCCAGGCTGGAGTGCAATGGTGCAATCTCAGCTCACCGCAGCCTCCGCCTCCTGGATTCAAGCTATTCTTCTGCTTCAGCCTCCTGAGTATCTGGGATTACAGGTGTGCGCCACCAAGCCTGGCAAATTTTGTATTTTTAATAGAGACGGGGTTTCTCCATGTTGGTCAGGCTGGTCTGGAACCCCCGACCTCAGGTGATCCACCCGCCTCGGCCTCCCAAAGTACTGGGATTACAGGCATGAGCCACCACGCCCGGCCAGAAGGAATATTTGAATAAATAATGGCAGAGATTTTTGAAACCCCATGTAAGATGACAATCCACAGAATAAGAGATTCTAAATATAGCATAAGGTGATTTTTAAAGTTTTCCACTTCTAAGCAATAGTCTGATTCATTTTCCTCAGATTGAGCTTCCTTCCTCTCTTGCTCTCTAATTTTAGCAGTGGTTTTCAGAATTCTGCTGAGAGTGTTTTTCTAACAACTGATGAATTACATGTTTTTTTTTTAATCACATTTATAAAATAATTTATGTACTAGAGTTCCAAAAATTTTGATTGGACAAAAAGGATGCAACTTCTATTTTGATTGAAGACCACGAGATAAGAACATCTTTTTTTTTTTTTTTTCCTCCACATGAAAGTTTTTAGTTTATTAATCTGCTTGTGAAAAATCCATAATGGACACAGGTAGCCTTTTACTGCAGCACCTTTACTCTTTCGGCTGTGATCCAATCTCCAGCTCACTTTTTGCCAGCACCAACATTGGCCTTTGCAGTCCCCCTGACTTTCTTCATTCTGTTCTTGCATTCCTTTCATTGCTTTCTTGAGGTCTTTTTCTTCTCATACAGGCCATGTCTTGCAAGTCTATGTTTGGGTTCATTTTTCTTTGCATAATCCAGGGAGTCATAAATCATGCCAAAGCCAGTTGTCTTGCCACCACCAAAATGAGTTCTGAATCCAAATACAAAGATGACATCCGGTGTGGTCTTGTACATTTTGGCTAGTTTTTCCCGAATTTCTGTCTTAGAAATTGTTGCCTTCCCGGGGTGAAGGACATCGATGACCATTTGTTTCCTCTGAAGTAGTCGGTTGGTCATGAACTTTGAAGTGCGGACAGTTACGATGTCCATGATGGCGGCCTATCTTCAGACAGTCAGGGAGGAAAAGCAAGAACATCTTAAATAAAAGACAAGCTTTCCAGACCCAAAGGATTATTTTATAATGCAGGAATTTCAGCATAATGGGCAGTTAGGGGGCAGAACCCCTCACTAGCACCCCTCAGTCATGGTTTATAGGTAGCTCTTACTCTGTCTCTTCCGGCCAACTAGGAAGAATGCCTCTCACAGATGAATGGCATACCTGACACAGGAAAGAGTATGTGTAGGATGCAAGTGAAGACCCTTGTATTAATACTACTATTAATATTTATGTATAATAGCTGGACACAGTGGCAGGTGCCCAGAGTCAGTTTATTTCAATTTATATTATTTGTTTTCCTTACTGTTCTTTTCTACCCCATAGAATTAGGAGGTAGAAACCAACTGACCTCATTCTTGCTCCCTGAGGCTATGGTAGCTTTTACCTTCTTGTCTTCCACAGGTCTCTAGTGAGCGAGAGCTGCTACTTTTTACTTGGGCATTTGTTCAAAGTGTTGAAGAATAATGGTCAGCCTCTACCATCCCTTGTTCACTGGCTCATCAGCTGCCCCAGGTTTTGCTCTTTTAGCTATTTGCCATGTTGTTTGTCCTTTTAGTTTCTTTTCTGTGTGTTTGATTAAATTTGCTTCTTTCTCCCATCAGCATTACTTTGTGGTTTTCTTCTGCATTTGAGACACAGTGTTAGACATTTCATGCGTTCATGTTCTTTTTGACTGTTTTACAGAGAAGAGATTCATAAATATCAGGGATGTCTGAGGATCATTCCCAGGGAGCATATGATGTCTGGAATTTGCTCTGAACCTTTCCTAATTCAGCAGTCTCCTTATCTGTAATTATAAACTACTATTGGTAGCTGTAGTTTATTTCTTCTAGTTTTCAGGGTAGATAAGGAATGAGAAAGAATAATGTATATTTTTATGTTGTCATCACCTGGTAATTTCACAGGGGTATGTAGGTACTGTACTGTTGTAAATTAATATTTGTACTCACATGACTACAGCTGAGTTAAAATATGAATGTGCCTCTTGTATGGAAAAAGCTAACAAATATTTGCTGTTTAACAATTTGTAATACAGGGTATTTTACAAGAAAATAACTGGAAATTACCAAAAGGTAAATATTTAAATACATTTTAAATGCATTAAATATTGTGAAAATTATTTTATACTGGTAGAAAATGAACGTTGTCCTGTGAAATAGAATTGTCTCATTAGTCTTGTGGTAAAAGGTGGACATTAAAAGGTGATTATGAATTTCAGATTAGATAATGATTCATAGAGGAAAAACTATTCTTCAGATTGTGCTTTTAGAACATTTGTTCAGTACTCAAATTTTATTCTCGTATTTTTGACATATTGATGAAATTAAAATATTCTTTCAGTGTGCTTAAAACCGTTCGGTTTTCTTTGGACATGTGGCTATGGAAATCCCCTTTGCTTGTGAGGTTAAAATGATATGGTATCCTATTTCTTTCATAGCCTTAAAGTATTTAATCTTTTCCATAGTTGTTCTTATATTTTCAAGTTAGGGAGTTTTTCCCTAAGAAATTTTTTATCTCGTTTCTTAAATCACTACATATTCCTTGTAGAAAATGTTTTAAATAAAAGAAAGAACAAAGAAAATTAGCCATAATGCCGCTAACCTGAGTCGATTAATTTTTTGGTGGTTGCCAAAAGCAGTATAGCATTTTGTAGATAGTGAAGAAAGATGAAAAATAAGTAGTAGATTATATAGCAGAACATTGAAGTGGTGAGACTTCTGGTGATTTTTAAATAGTTTCCTTTTTGCTTCTCTGTATTTTCTGAGCTTTTAGCACAATAGCAAAAGCTATTAAAACATTAATTGTAGGCCAGGTGCAGTGGCTCACACCTGTAATCCCAGCACTTTGGGAGGCCTAGGCGGGCGGATCGCCTGAGGTCAGGAGTTCAAGACCAGCCTGTCCAACATGGCGAAACCCCGTCTCTAATAAAAAAAACACAAAACATTAGCCAGGCCTGCTGGTGGGCCCCTGTAATCCCAGCTACTCAGGAGGCTGAGGCAGGAGAATCGCTTGAACCCGGGAGGCAGAGGTTGCAGTGAGCCGAGATCTTGCCGCCGCCTTCCAGCCTGGGTGACAAGAGTGAAACTCTGACTCAAAAAAAAAACAAAAAAACAAACAAAAACATTAATTGCCAGCACCCTGAATGGAGCCTCGCCTGTAGATCTTCTATTGTGTTCCTAGTTTATCAGCCTTTTCTTTAGGATTATTTAATGATTTTCATTAAATCATTCAGAAATAATTTAGATTTCTGAAAGATTAAGATTTCTGGAAAACGTTAGATTGTTTAAACTGGAAGATTAGTGGAATTAAGCCATCATCTGTAGAGTGACATTGCATAACAGGCATTGTCTTAGTGACTTTTATGTAATTTAACTGCTTTATGGAGCACGGTTTTATAGCTGGTGTGGACTACGTCCTCTATAGAGGACGACTACAAAAAGCATTTCAAAAGGAGCCTTCTTACCTCAAAGCCGGGTATTGTGCTGTTGAGAAATACCCCTCAGGCTAATCTGATGATGATGCCGGAATGTAAATTGGGTGAGCTAAGATTTTAGTCCTTTTGTGACCTAAATAGTTCACCAGAAAACATTTTAGATATTAACAACAGTTTTTAGATATTAACAACAGTAGATGCTAACAGTCACAATAAAAATTTGCTTTTTGTGCAGATTTAAGTATGTATGTGCTTAAATTGTTATTTGCATGTTTTTGTATACACATTTTTCTAGTTTCCTGGATTGCGTAGTAGTATAAGGCTACTCTTCACTTACAAAGATGATGTCAGCTTCCAGCCCTGACCCCATACCACTCTATCTGTTTTCTTCCTCTTCTTATGGATATCAGCTTTTTAAAAATGGTTTATGGGGGATGCTAGAAACCAACCCAATATTATGCTTTGTCTTTCCTTTGTTTATCCTTTGTTTTATAATATAGGCAGGTGTGTGTACTTATATGTAGCATCCTATATATATACTCTTCTCATCTTTTTTCACCTGACAACATAATTTACAGATTAATCTACAATTAGCAATTAATAAAGACACTTTCCTTTTTATAGCTGTGTATTGCTCTGTTGTGTGGATAGTTGTTAGTTTGTTCAACCAGCCCCTTATTAATGGACAATTGGGTTGATTTTAGCCTTTTGCTATTATAAATAGTTCTGTAGTGAGTAGGCCTATGCATATATTGTTTCCTATTTTTACCATTTGCGGTATAGATTACTAGAAGTAATATTGCTAAGTCAGAGAGCAGATAGTGTATTTTGCTGGATATTGCTAAATGAACCTGCATAGAAGGTATACTATGTGTTAGAAATGCTTGTTCCTCGGTGATGTAAAGAAATAGCACTTGAACATAAATTTAATTTCCTCAGCAAGGCCATTTTTACTTTCTGCAGAAAGGGTACACTCACCAGCAGTTTTGCCACGAGAGTACACTGAACAAAGGAGACAGGGTCTTTTAAAACCTGACGCATCCACCCTACTGCCGTGTCTGGTTTCCATTGGCTGGGATGGAACCTCACATTCTGTATTTGTCCCGATTGGCTAGCAACTTAGAACTTTTTAAAAGAGGCAAAGGCAGAGGAGAACAAAGGAAAGAGGAAGTAACTTGTGGAATGCTGAGAAAGGTAAAAACACCTTCAAATAAGGAATAGGAGCAGGCCATGACCTAATGCTTGGACCAGTATAAGCATGCCAGGGCAAATATTTAGGCTAAATTGTGGGAGCTAAGAACATAAAGTACATTGATTTCTTTATCACGGCTAGCAGATATTTAAGAATGTTAGCACAGGTCTTTGAATAAATTTTGCTTCTAAGAGAAGTTACTATTTATTCCTAATTAGATGGGGAGGAAAGTTTTTGAGGAGGAACCTCTACTTTGCTTTTTACAAATGTATGAAAGTTTCTCTATAGCCTCACTGTCAGAATATGTTGTCAAGCTTTTGGATTTTTTCAGTTAAACGGGTGGGAAATGATATTTCAATGTAATTTAAATTTGCATTTCCCTTAGTATAAGCAGGTTTGAGCATTTTTTTCATATAGCTAAGAACTACTTGTGTTTCTGTTCTGTGAATGGTTTATAAGGTGGTTGTTCCTTTATTTTTAGAATCTCTTTGAGATTGTGACTCGCAGACCCTAAGTTGACCCCCAGTAATTCCCTTCCCTGCAGTGGGGACGGGTCCTGTGACTTGCTTGTAACCAACAGAGTATAGCAAAGGTGATAGAATGTCAATCTCTTGATTAGGCTAGGTCATATGGCAAAAATAGGAGGCCACTCCTGTGACTACATCAACGTTATAGAAGACTGTGTCTTAAGCAGACCAGAGTAGGCGACTCCTCAGGGTTGGTTTGATGAAGTCAAGAGCTGTATTGGTGAAGCCCATGTGGCAAGGAACTGCAGGGAACCTCTAGGATCTGAGGGTGGCCTCCAGCCGACAGCTATTAAAAAGCCAGGGCCTGTCAGTCCTGAGCCACAAGGAATTGAATTCTTACAATTTGAGTGAGTTCAGAGCAAATTCTTCCCCAGTTAAGCCTCTAGGAGAGAACACAGCTTGGCTGACACCTTGTTTGTAGCCTTGGGGACCCTCAGTAGAGGGTCCAGCTGAGCTGTACTCACTCTTGACCCACAGAAATAGCAAGATAATAAGTGCGTGTTGTTTTAAGCCATTAAGTTTGTAGTAATTACATAGCAATAGAAAACCAATATTGAGATATTACTCTTGTCTGTGATACCAATGATAAGTATTTTTTCTAGTTTGTCACTTGTCTTTTTGCTATTCTTTTTATGTCTTTTAGTATCCAGAGTTTAGTATTCAGAGTTTTTTGTCTTTATGTAATCCAGTTTCTTTTCCTGTATTCTGATCTTTTTTAGTCCTAGCTAGAAAAATTTTGGCCAATCCCAGATAATAGAGGAATTTACTCATATTCTCTTCTAGTACTTGTATGGAGTCATGTTTTATAATTAAATATCCAATTTTCTTGATAAATGATGGGAGGAGTAGACTCTATTGTTTTTCCATATGGCTAAACAGTTGGTCTGACATCATTTAGTTGAAAGTCATTCGTTTCCTCTCAGGTTTGTGATGTTGTCTTTATTTATACTAAGCTTATACTAAATTTGTTTATAGCAAACTTATACTAGATTTCTAAATTTCTAAATGTAATTGGGTCTTTTTTCTCTTCTTTTCCCGTTGGTTTGTCTGTCTGTGCGTGGGCCCTGCTGTGCTGTCTAAATAGAGAAGCCCTGGAGTTCGCTTGCTCTGCAGTGGGGCTCACCTCTCGCTAGTTCTTTTTCCAAAGTTTACCTGTCTATTCTCTGCTTATTTATTCTTTTCCAAATGAACTTTATAATTAACTTGTCTAGCTCCAGAAAAAAAAAACTGATAATATATTTAACATGATTGTGTAGCACTTACAAGTTAACTTAGGGAGAACTGACGTATTTATTAGGATTTTGTGTCTTTTTGTCCAAGAATATGGCATGTACATCTTTCCATTAGTTCAAGTCTTCCTTTGGGACCTTTTGGAGTTTCGCATTGTTTTCCTCATAAATGTTTTAGACATTTATTGTTAAATTTGTGCTTAATATTTTAAGATGTTTGTCTTGATATTCATAAATGAGATTTTTTTGTGGGGGAGGTTGAGTCTTTGTCAGGTTTTTGAAATAAATGTTATGTTCATTTCGTAAAACAAATTGGAAAGCTTTCCTTTAAAAAAATATTTGGCTTAAGTAGCAGTAGGATTTCCTCTGACACTCTTCTCTGTGCCTGGTGGTTTGTTTTGTTGTTTTTTGTTTTTTTTCTTTAGAGTTTTTGTTTTGGGGAACTCTTTTATGACTTTTTTTGGGACTGGGGTCAATTTTAAAAAGTCGTGTTTTCTTTAAAAGTTACTCTCTTCTAGCTAGGTGTAGTGGTGCACACCTGTAATCCCAGCTGTTCAGGAGGCTGAGAGGAGGGTAACTTGAGCCTGGAGTGTGGAGTTTGAGTCTAGCCTGGGCAACAGAGGGAGACCCTGTCTCCTAAAAAAAAAGAAAAGAAAAGAAAAATTTACATTTTCAAGTTGATTTTGTTAGAACTATACAAAATCACCTCTTTTTAAAATTTCCTCTCACAGTGTTTTCAAATTTATTGTTAAGAAATCATGGACTAAGAGGAAGACTTGGTACTTTTGCTGGCGTGTTGAGTAGTTGTTTCATAATGAAACCATCTAATGAAACTGTTTAAACTGGTTAGCCACGTTTCTTGCCTCTCCTTCTTGCCTCTCCTTCTTCACAATAAACACTCATTTCCTAGGATGTGGTCTGCTTACATATTATACTCTTCTCTAAGATTTCACATTGCACAGAATATAAACAATGTCCTTTAACCTTTTCTGGAACAGAAATACACTTCAAAAAATACACTTCAAAAATTATACAAACAAGTATGTATTAATTGTTAATACTAAGCACTATGCTAAACATATGGGTCTGAAAAGATGGAAGTGACCCCTGTCCTCAGGGGGCTCGTTTATGGTAAGTATAGCAGTGCTTACCCTACAGGCAAATTGTCTGTTGGGATATCTTGGGTTCACATATCTGTAAAGGATGATTCTGCTGTCATTAATTGTCCCCCTCCAAAATCACAATGTTGAGCATCTCATTTTCCAGCCATGACATTTCATCTTTCTGGTTCCCTCTGTCTGGTAACAACTCCAGCAATTATTTAGCCACACCAGGACCTCTAATCCATTGGCCTATTCACATTTTTCATCTTGCCTCATACTTCCACATCCTCATATCTCTGTTTCCCTGGCTTAAATCTGTGATTCGTCATAATCATCGCACTGTATATACTTGCCCCATTCCTGTCTGTTGTACCTCCCTGGCAAAAACCCACCTCTCAGCTTATAAGGCACCTATCCCTGAGCAGCTACCAGACCACGACTGAAGAAAAACGTAAGACCATAGTGACTTGTCTCACTTTAATAAATTCAGGTTCACAACTGGTTAGCCTTTTATTCATTTAACTTTGAAGAACGTATTAGTTGATGTCTAACTGCTGAAGTTTTGGCCCTGTTAACTATTCAAGTTTATGATTGAAAGAATTTGTCACTAGTTGTTTTGCCTTAAGTAACCTGAGATACTTGCTTTGACTGTCCTTTCAAAGGCTTTCAGACTTGGATATTAAAGGCATGGTAATTGCCTTTAGAAGGGATAGCAAACAGTATGAAACAAAAGGATTTTGTTGTGTAGATACTAGATTCATTATTCATTCATTATTAGTTTAGATTTTGATTTTAGCTTTTGATTTTTGTTTGGATGTTTTTAGTTTCTTAAGCAGGTGAGAAATTTATTGAATAATAGACATCTGATTTCTTTGCATTTCCTTCATATTTGGGTGTTGGCTTCTTTTTTTTATTTTTGGAGACAGTCTTGTTCTGTTGCCCAGGTTGGAGTGCAATGGCATGATCTTGACTCACTGCAACCTCTGCCTCCCGGGTTCAAGCGATGCTGAAAATCCTCAGCATCCAGAGTAGCTGGGATTACAGGCGTGTGCCACCACAGCCAGCTAGTTCTTGTTTTTGTTTTTGTTTTTGTTTTTGTTTTTGTTTTGAGACAGAGTCTCCCTCTGTTGCCCAGCTGGAGTGCAGTGGTGCAACCTCGGCTCACTGCAACCTCTGACTCCCTGGTTCAAGCAATTCTCCTGCCTCAGCCTCCTGACTAGCTAGGATTAGAGGCACGTGCCACCACGCCCAGCTAATTTTTGTATTTTTAGTAGAGACAGGGTTTCATCATGTTGGCCAGGATGATTTCAGTCTCCTGACCTTGTGATCTGCCCGCCTCGGTCTCCCAAAGTGCTGGGATTACAGATGTGAGCCACCACACCTGGCCCAGTTTTTGTATTTTTTAAAGTAGAAACTGAGTTTCACCATGTTGGCCAGGCTGGTCTTGAACTCCAGATCTCAGGCAATCCACCCACCTTGGCCTCCCAAAGTCCTGGGGTTACAGGTGACAGCCACCGCACCCAGCCCTAACTTCTTGACCTATCTGAAAAGAGATAGTGCCTTTGTTGCTTCTGAACACCATTATGCTTAATTGTATAAAAGAAATGATGGGATTTTATAAATATATATGTTTTTAAATTTAATATTACGATTTACTTTGTAAAAAATACTCTCTAAAGAATTATAATATGGTTTGGGAAAAAGAGTAACATCTACCTGATAGAGTTGTTGAGAGTTAATATATTTTACAGCTCAGGAAACCAAGGAATCATGATGTTGAGCTGTTGCAGATAGGATGAGCCAGGGTGGTTATTCCATGAAGAATCTGGACAGAGCTGCCCAAATCCTGTTGGTGAGGTCTTTGAGCAGAAAGTTTTTTCATTTTGCCCTTAGGTGCTGACAGGTAGCCAAGAGGGAACCTAAGGAAAGTAGTTTCCCGGGGTTTTTTTTGTTTGTTGTTGTCAGTGAATTCTGTAACATTAGTCTGCCTGTTTTTATCACAAAGACCATTATTTAAGTTTTGAAATTGGACAATAAATTCCTGAGTTGTTTCTTGTACCTTTTCCAAAAATAAATATGACTGTTGTTCTGAGCTAGTGTTTATACAATTGTTGAATAAGATGGTCATGACCTCTATGCATGGTATTAAGGTATGGCTTAGCCCAAACAAGATAGTAACAGATTTGTTTAGAAATTTGCAAGCATGACCATATTACAGTAATTTTTTCATTTATTAACAAATATTTTTTCATTAACAAATATTTATTAAATTGTTGCTATATTCTATGCATTATTATAACCTCCAGGGATAGACAAAAGCTCTTGCCCTATTGGAGCTTACTTTCTGGTATGGGAGAGATAAACAATAAATTAAAAACTCAGTGAATAAGTAATTATGTATATGTAAGAAGGTGATAAATTCCATGGAATAAGGAAGACTAGTTTAATGTTTAATGACTGGGTTGAAGTTTTAAATAGGGTAATCTTGGTAGGGCCTTATTGAGAAGATGATACTTGAGCAAAGATTCAATGGCAGTGAAAGAGCCGTCATGAAATTACCTGGGAGGAAGAGTGTTCTAGACTGAGTGAAGAGCCAGTGCGTAGTCCGTAATGGAGTATAATTGAAATGTTTGACCCACAAGGAGACCTGTGTCTAGGACAAAATGAATGCAAAGAGAAGGTAGTGGGAGAAGTGCTCAGAGAGATAATGCCAGATTATGTAGGGACTTGTAGGTCTTTGTAGGGAACAGATGGGTGGTCATGTCTACCATTGATATTATATGTTAAGTCTAGATCGAATGACAAAAAATTAATATTTGTTCAGTTTCTACTGTATTCATCCTGTAGATACTTTTCAGCATTTTCTGTGGGCTATTCATTGTGCTAAGTGAAAGGAAAACATTAAACAAGAAAACAAACAGCAAAAGCAAGTCACAGCCCTTGTGGAGATTGTCTTGGTTCAGTGCAAAGGGTGGTGTTTTGTGTGTCAGTCATTGTATCTGACACTTTACATATTTTACCTTGTGTAATTCTGAGTATTTCATTTCATTCTGATTATCCAGTAAGATGGACAATGTCGTTAACTTGGAATACAGTTGATGAAAATGAGGCTAAGAAAATCTGCTAATTTTTCCAAAGTTGCATAACTGATATATGGCAGAATGGGATTAGAATTCAGTCGTGTCTTTTCATTATACCATTGATTCCCAAATCTGGCTGTGCATCAGAGTTAACTTGGAGGAGGCTTGTTGAAGCTAAAGATTCCTTAACCTAACCTCTGGGAATTCACATTTAGCGTAGCTGGCGTGGAGCCCTGGGAATCTGTAGTTTTAATAAATACTCCAAGGATTTCTGTATTTTGAAACTACCGCCCTCCATTATTATATTTATGGTAGTGTGATACAAGTGATTATGGGAACCTTTGTCTTCTATTTTTACAGAAAATGGTTTTGTTGTTTCATTGTTTAGTATCATGTTTGTTACAAGATTTTTAGAGATGCTCTTTGTCAGGCAAGGATTTCCCTATTTTTCCTAGTTTGTTAAGAATTGAGTGTTGAATTGTAATAAATTCTTTATCTCCATTGATCAAACCATGTATTTTTTTTCTTTTAATTTATGGAGGTGGTAGATTACGGTTTTTCAAATATTGGACCAGCTTTGAGTTCCTGAAGTAAATACAACGTATTCATGGTATATTCAGTTTTTAAAAACATGGTTGGTTTCAGGGCTTTTTTTTTTTTTTTTTTAAGATTTCTGTAATCTCTCTGAGATTGTCTTTAATATTCTTTCCTTAAACTGCCCTTATATCAGGGTGGTAACAGCCTCAGAAAGGGACATGGAGAATCTTTCCTCATTTTCTGTCGTCTGAAGGCCATTCTGTCTACCTAAAATCATCTGTTCCTTAGATACTTGGTAGAACTCACTTTTTAAATCACCTAGAAATGTTTTTACGATAGTTTAACATTCACAGGGACTATAGGGCATCCAGGTTCCTGATTTTCCAGAGCTGGTGTTGTGCATTTATGTTTTTCTAGGAATTTGATCATTTTACCTGAATTTGTAAACAGTACTCCTATTTTAAATGTGTCTGTATTTATGCCTCTTTCTCATTTTCTTATTTGTGCATTTTTCTTGATATGTTTTGCCAGTGTTTGTGTAACTGCCCGATGGGTTCTTCCTGCCCACTCCACAGAGAAAATCATACCCTGAGACCATAGCATTGCAGGCAAGAAAGAACTTCCTTCACGTGAAGCTGGCCCAGGCAGGAGAACTGGGCTTATCACTCACATCCATTTTCCTGAAGGCTCAGGGTTTTTATGGACAGTTTGGTGGGCAGGGAGCTAGGGAATGGGTGTGGCTGATTGGTTGGGGATGAAATCATAGGGGGGTGGAAAACAGTCTTTGTGCACTGAGTTCACCTCTGGGACAAGTTGAGTCATGAGTCACAAACCTGGGTAGGATCCGTATGAAAGATATCTCAAAAAACAATCTTAGGTTTGCTATATGTAAAATGTTCGTTCCCTGGTGCCATAAAGAAATAGCACTCGAATATAAATTTAATTCTCTCAGCAAGGCAGTCTTTATTTTCTGCAGAAAGGGTGCTCATCGCAGATGGAATAATGGGGAAAGCACATTCGAACAAAGGAAGGAAGTAATTTTTATCCCTTATGCTGTTCCTGCTACTGTGTCCTATCTCCATTGGCTGGAGCCGGACCGCACAATCTAAACTAAAACCTGATTGGCTAACAGTTTAAAACTTTTCCAAATAGGTAAAAGTAATGGAAAGACAAAGGAAGAGAAGAAGTTGCTTGTGCCAAATAGGGAAGGGGCATAGGCTGCGAGCTGGAACGTGCCTGTGAGCATGTCCAGCACAAATATTTTGGTTAAGGTACAAGGACATAGAATGT
Source organism: Theropithecus gelada (assembly GCF_003255815.1). Taxonomy (NCBI): domain Eukaryota; kingdom Metazoa; phylum Chordata; class Mammalia; order Primates; family Cercopithecidae; genus Theropithecus; species Theropithecus gelada. Next base: position 176,135,264 of record NC_037670.1, read on the forward strand.
ACTATGTGCCTATGAGCATGTTTAACAGCTACGCAGGATAGGGCTTAACAAAGAGTTATTAGCATAAAGAGGCTTAAAGGAAGTTAGTCTTTAAAAGAAACTGTTATTTCTAACACGATTTACTCTTTAACAAGAAGGGAAACTTTGAAGAGGAACTTTTTACTTTCTACAGGTTCTACAATAATGGTGTTATCTATAGGAACGATGGAGGAAGTCATGAATTTTGCAACGTCTGGCCACATGACTCCCGAGCAGTAAGGGATTATAGAAACTACACCTACATTTCAGTAGAGTTTAGGCCCTTCCAGTTCCCATTATCATATTCTTGCTTACAAAGGTGGTTTTCAGTCCCTGATCAAGGAAAGGGGCTAGTTACAGGGAGGGGCTGTTATCATCCTTGCTCCTAAGTTAAACGGGAAACCACATTTCTCCTAAAGCTGGCTTGGCATACACCCAGCAGTGACCAGGGACAGTTTGGAGGTCAGAAGCAAGATGAGGTCAGCTATGTCGGATTTCTTTTACTGTCATAATTTTGCAAAGGCAGTTTTATTTTGTTAATTTTACTGATCTTTTAAAGAACCAGCGTTTGGCTTCTGTTGTCTTATCTTCATTTTCTATTAATTCCTGATAATGTTTTTATTATTATTTTATGTTCCTTGGGTTTATTCAGTTATATTTTTCTTAATTCATAGTTTGTGGTCATATTTTCTAATATAGGCATCAAAAGCTATAAATTTAGCCATATCCTATGGGTTTTTAAAAAGTTGTATTTTCACTCCTTAGTTCTGTAGAAATCTCTGTAGTGTTCATTTGCACATTTTGTAACCTTTCTAGTTACTTTGTTACCATTGGTTTTTGGTGGACTTGTCTTGGTCACAGCATGTGGCTCCTTGACCCCACTGGTCGCACACCTCAAGAGCCTTTGCTCTTACTCCACCCTCCCCCAGATAGCTTTTCCCCACATAGCTGCAGTACTCACTAGTTTACGTCTTGACACAAGTATCACGTTTTCAGGGAGGCCTTCCCTCTCCATCTTCCTGAAGCTTCACACACCTCCTTGTTGCTCTTCCCTGCTTTATTTTCTCTCCTCAGAGCTTATCACTTTCTAATATGTTATTTAACACAGTGTTCCCAGCTGGATAGAGAAGGAAGTAAAGCCATTACGGGGTGTATAGCTGGAGACAGAAATGGAATTAAATCGTAAGGAAAGTGGGGAGGGCTGAGTGCCTGGACTTTGCCTGTCATGAGACTGAAGACATAGGGGTAGATGCAGCTGAGGAGTCAGTGTTGTGGTTGGAGAGGAAGATTTTTTTTTTTCATATGGAGTCTCACTCTGTCACCCAAGCTGGAATGCAGTGGTGCAATCTCGGCTCACTGCAACCTCTGCCTCCCTGGTTCAAGCAATTTTCTCCTGTCTCAGCCACCCAAGCAGCTGGGATTACAGGCGCCCGCCACCATGCCCAGCTAATTTTTTGTATTTTTAGTAGAGACGGGGTTTCACCATGTTGGCCAGGCTGGTCTCCAACTCCTGACCTCAGGTCCTAGGCCTCCTAAAGTCCTAGAATTACAGGTGTGAGCCACCACACCCAGCCGGAGAGGGAGGTTTTAACTTAGAAGTGAAGAGGTCATCACATCAGTCCTGGATGATGATGAAATTGAGGGTAGGGCAAAGTTCCTTATGTGGAATTTAGGTAAAGGTGACAGCAGGAACACTAACCAAGACATTTGGAGGCAGGTTGGACATGGTCCAACATGATAGTGGGAATCAGGCTAAAGAAAACGTGAGAAACCACATCAGTGTCCATCTTTCATAGCTGCTAATGGAGCAGCCCTTGCTTCCTTCAGGGTCTGTTTTGGGTGGTTCCCTTTTGTGAGGGCCAAGCAGCTCATGGTGGAAGTGGGAAGGCCGGGAGTGGTTTGAGGAAAACAGCCTGTAAGTGTGAATCTTGCTGTGTGGTTGAAGAAGGGGTTGGCTCCCTAGGTGCCTAGTTCCTCGTGGATTCAGAGCAGCCTGTCCGGTTACAGTCTTTAACTTTAGGATCTCATGGCCTTTGGAAGAAGCAGTGCTTTTTTGTTGTTTGTTTACTTGCTCTTTGTCTAACCCTAAGCAAACATTTTAGGGAGTTATAATGTCTGTTTCACCTAAATGTTACTGCTCTGTACATTTTTGTTGCAATATTTTTGTTGCACGTTGCATTTTTTTTTTTTTTTGTCTTTTCCTTTGCTCTCATGGGCTTCCTTACTTAGAGAACGTTTTCTTCTACTTCAGGTGTTTTGTGTTTTTCTGTTTATGTCTTTAGTTTTAAAAGTGCCTGCAGCTAACATAGCAGTGCTTTCATTGGCGCCTGATTTTCCTTTGTACTATTGTCATTTCCAGCCATGCCTCTAGTATTACTGTTGGTGGGAGTTTTTGTTTGGTTGGGTTTTTGTTTTGTTTTGGTATGTTACTGTTGTTTTGTTTTTTTACTTTTTAATTGACTTGTAATGGAATACTTAATAGTTCTTGGTTGGCAGACAGTTAAGAAACAGAACTGTTTACCGTCTTCTAGGCTCATGGCATAACCTTGTACAAGAGAACCTGATTTTACCAGTGGTGCTTTACTGATGCCGATTTGCTTTGTCCTGATCTTTTGGGGATAATACCATTTTTAAGATTATTTTATGCTGTAGAAATAAGTAACTTAAAAGCAGTATCTCTGTGCAGTTTTCTTAGGTATCTACATTGCTTATAGGGTTTCTCTGCCGTAAGTCTATTTAGTGAGATGATTTTATATGTGCATTGGGCTCCTTAGAAAGAATTCCTTAGGAAATTGTATTAGCCTCCATGAAGATCAGATATCAGAAAGTTTAGGAAAAATCGCCAGGCACGGTGGCCTCACGCCTGTAATCCCAGCACTTTGGGAGGCCAAGGCGGGCAGCTCACCTGAGGTCAGGAGTTTGAGACCAGCCTGGCCTACGTGGTGAAACCCCATCTCTACTAAAAATACAAAAATTAGCCAGGCGTGGTGGCACACACTTGTAATCCCAGCTACTTGGGAGGGTGAGGCAGGAGAATTGCTTGAACTCGGGAGGCAGAGGTTGCAGTGAACCAAGATCCCGCCACTTTACTCCAGCCTGGGTGACAGAGTGAGACTCTATCTTAAAAAAAAAAACAAAAAAACAAAAACTAAGGAAAAATTGCTGTTCGGTGCCACATTTAGTTCTTCTTGCCTTGTTTTATAGGTGAGGGAACATAATTACTTGAACTCTTTATTTGAAAATAACTTAGATCTAGAGTGGACACTAGGGCAGGCATAACTTTGATTGGAAAGTAGAACTTTTTTTTTAAGTTGCTTATATTTATTTTTATTGTTTTGAGACAGAGTCTTGCTCTATTGCCCAGGCCAGAGTACAGTGGTGTAATCTTGGCTCACCACAACCTCCGCCTCCCGGGTTCAAGAGATTCTCCAGCCTCAGCCACCCAAGTAGCTGGGATTACAGGCACCTGCCACCACCCCCAGCTAATTTTTATATTTTTAGTAGATACAGGTTGGCCAGGCTAGTCTGGAACGTCTGACCTCAAATGATCCGCCTACCTCAGCCTCCCAAAGTGCTGGGATTACAACCGTGAGCCGCTGTGCCTGGCCAGAGTTGCTTAGAGTTGCTTATTTATAATAATAGATTTTAAGATCCTTGGATTAAAAAAAGAATCTTGCAGTTGTATAGTTGGAAGGGACTTTAGTTGTCCTGTTATGATACATGTGGTACTTGTTATTTTCCTTGTGAAAAGTTATAACCTGATGAGAAAAATTACCCAACTGAAAGCAGTCCAGAACAAAGGTGAAGAAGTATCCATTAACATGGGCAAATGAATAAATCAGCTATTTCACTGCCATTGGTTCTCTGAGCATTAATCCACGGGCCTGAGGTTTTCATTGTTGAACCCTTTTTAAAAACTCAGTACTATCCATATATCTTCTTGTATTTCAATCTCCGTTAACTATATGCATAGTGGTCCTCCTTGTTGGTTTGGAAAACATTGATTCTGTATTTGGTGGATGATTTAAAAGTGTGCTGAAGTGTCTAACATATTTATTCTTCTTTTTTAGGAAATTGAAAATGGCCCTTCAGCTATGCTAGGTCTATAATGGGAAGTGTCACAGTTCGGTATTTCTGTTATGGGTGCCTTTTTACATCTGCGACCTGGACAGTTTTGCTTTTTGTTTATTTTAACTTCAGTGAAGTGACTCAGCCACTTAAGAATGTGCCCGTCAAGGGGTCTGGGCCCCGCGGACCATCTCCAAAAAAATTCTATCCTCGTTTCACTCGAGGCCCAAGTCGACTACTCGAGCCACAGTTCAAAGCAAACAAAATCGATGATGTGATAGACAGTCATGTTGAAGATCCAGAGGAAGGCCACTTGAAATTCTCTTCTGAATTAGGTAAGTATATGATGTTTACCAGCAGCCATATCAATGTATTTAATCAATGGAAGTTTGATTAATTAGATTAATTAGGAGATTAGAAATGCTGCATCATTTTTTCCCACACTGATTTATTTTGTTTGCGAACTAGCTGAAGTTCTGTGGTTTCTGCGAGGGGTGTCAGTGGGGATTTATATTCTAATTTATCCAGTTCTGACTTCAGTGTTTTATGAGAAAACAAACAAGGTCCAGTGAAGAAAAACAAAAAAAGAAAAGAAAAATTAAAAGGCTAGAAAGAAAATGGAACCTATGGGAGAAGGGGTTTGTTTTTTGTTTGTTTTTTTAAGAGATGGGGTCTCACCATATTGCCCAGGCTGTCCTCCAGTTCTTGGGCTCAACTGTCCTCCCACCTCAACCTTGAGAGTAGCTGGGACTACAGGCAGGCACCACTGTGCCCGGCTCTGGAAGAAGGTTTTAATTGCTAGGAGTGTTAATAAGGGAAAGAAATGGTTGAAAGTTTCCTTGACTGTGTTTAACTTATTTTTAAGGGTACATTTAATTAATACAGAACATAAAGTACTGAGTTTAAAAATAAGCTGGGGTTATTTACATCTAATATGATTTTCACTTAACAAGAGTTACTAAGGTGCTAGAAAAAAATATATGTATATATAATATAGTTTATTAAAGCTTAGTATAAAATAGAAAGCTCTTTTTCCTCTGAAAAAATTATATTCTCTTCAACTTGGATGCAAGACTCTATTGTCTATGCCTTTGAATACTGCAATTTTAGAGTGTTGATTTTGACAAATTTTATTTTAAGAGATAAATGAGCAATATTTGTTATCATTAAAACTTAAAGAACTTGGATCTTGTCACAAAAACATCAAATAATAGGTAATTTAAGAGTAAAATAAAATACATTTTTGAGAGATTGAGAGAACCTTAGAATGTGAAAGAAATGTTAAAACAGAGTTTTCACTTTGTCATAGTTTCAAAGAAATAAGATCAGTTCTTAGGACTTAATGATTTTCTAATAAAGGAAGTCAAAAGTATGTAAAATTTTGTGAGGAAACAAGCTAATATCTACTTCAGTTTTCATTTAAAATATTTTTAAATAGAGATGTGATCTCGCCAACTTCAATTTTCATAAAGTACAATTTTCATAAATCTTTTTCAAATAGCCAGTGGACATTTTTAAAGCATTAATGGGAAAATATCTAGCTCTTTTATTTATTTATAGTTACATTGGTAAAGTTTTTATCAAGAAGTAATACTGGGTTTACCATTTTGAATAGACTCTGTATTTGCTTTTGAAAGAAGTAGTGAGAGAATTGTAGATATTTGAGTAACAAACTCCAGCTGCCTAACTGAAAAACTAAATTCCTTATAGACTATCCTAAAGAATCCACAAAAAAAACCTATTAGAGGTAATAAATGAATTTGGCAGTTGCAGGTACTAGATCAACAGGCAAAAACCAGTTGCATTTCTATACTGTAGCAATGAGTGGCCTGAAAATGCAGTTAAGAGATCAATTTTATTTACAATAGCATCAACAGTAATAAAACGCTTAGGAATAAATTTAGCCAAGGAGCTGCAAGATTTGTATGCTGAAAACTGTAAAACATTGCTGAAAGAAATCAAAGAAAACCTACATAAGTGGAAAGATATTCCAGGTTCATAGAATGGAATGCTAAATACTATTAAGTTGTAGATATCACCCAAAGCAATATATAGATTCAGTGCAATCCCTATTAAAATGTCAGTGGTCTTTGTTGTAAAGAGGGGAAAAGGTTATCCTGAAATTAATATGGAATTACAAGAGGCTCTGAATAGCCAAAACAGTCTGGAAAAATAACAAAAGTTGTAAGACTCAGACTTTCCAATTTTAAAAATAAATTGGACTACATCAAAGATAAAAAACTTCTGTACATCAAATAACACATCAAGAATGTGAAAAAAGGGCTGGGCGCAGTGGCTCATGCCTGTAATCCCAGCACTTTGGGAGGCTGAGGTGGGTGGATCACCTGAGGTCAGGAGTTTGCGACCAGCCTGACCAACATGGTGAAACCCTACCTCTGTGAAATACAGAATCAGCTGGGCGTGGTGGCAGGCGCCTGTAATACCAACTACTCGGAAGGCTGAGGCAGGAGAATCGCTTGAACCCAGGAGGTGGAGGTTGCAGTGAGTCAAGATCGTGCCATTGTACCCTAGCCTGGGCGACAGAGCAAGACTCTGTCTCGGCGGGGGGGAAAAAAGTGAAAAAAGACAACCCACAGAATGGGAAAAAATATTTGTAAATCATATTTCTAATAAGGGTTCATTATCTAGAATATATAAAGAATGCTTGTTTGTAATTTTATTTCATTTTGAGGCAGGGTCTCGCTCTGTCACCTGCGCTGGAGGGCAGTGGCGCAGTCACAGCTCAATGCAGCCTCAACCTCCTTGGCTCAAGTGATCCTCCTGCCTCAGCCTCTCGAGTAGCTGGGGCTACAGGGGTGTTCCACTGTGCCCAGCTAATATTTGCATATTTTGTAGAGACAGGGTTTCACCATGTTGCCCAAGCTGGTCTCGAACTCCTGGGCTCAAGCCATTCGCCGGCCTCGGCCTCCCAAGGTGCTGAGACTATAGGCATGAACCACTGTGCCTGGTCTAAACAATTCTTAAAACTCAATTATAAAAAGACAAATGGCTCAATTTTAAAATGGGCAAAGGATCTGATAGACATTTCTCCAAAGAAGGTATACAAATGGCCAAGCAGCAGATGAAAAGATGCTTAATATAATTAGTGATTACAGAAATGAAAATCAAAACAACGAGATAACCATCTCACACCCACTGGGAGGGCTATAATAATAAATTGAAAAAGGAGAGTAACAGGCAACAGTGAGGATGGGAAGAAACTGGAGCCCTCACACGTTGCTGGTGGGAATGGAAAATAGTATAGCCAATAGACAGTTTGGCAATTCCTCCACATGTTAAACATAGAATTTTCATATGACCCAGCAGTACCACTCCAGGGTTTGTACTTGAAAGAATTACCAACAGGTGCTCAAAAACTTGTACTCAATGTTCATAGCAGTACTGTTCTCAGTAGACAGAAGGTGACAACATGTTATCCAAATATCCATCAACTGATGAAGGGATAAACTAAGTGTGGTCTATCCGTACCATGGAATATTATTCAGACAGAGAAAGGAATGACGTTGTGATACATACTACAACATGCATGAACCTTGAAAATATTATGCTAGTGAAAGAAGCCAGACACAAAAGGTCACATGTTGTAGGGTTCCCTTTATGTGAAATGTCTAGAATAGGCAGGTCCATGGAGACAGGGCAAATTAGTGGCTGCCAGAGACTGGGGAACAGGAAGAATGGGAATAACTGTTTTAATGCGTATAGGGTTTTCTTCTTTGTTGCTGAAAGTATTCTGCAGCTAGATAATCGTGCTGGTTGTACAGCATTGAGAATGTACTAAATGTCTCTAATGGTACGTTTTATGTTATGTGCATAATTATCACAGTTAAATGAAAAATCCAAAATTTCTTACATAAAATAAATTTAATATAGAAGGAATTAGTATAAATAATATAGCAGTAGTTAAAAGTGTGCAGATTTCTGAGTAGGGAATTATTGGACAAGCAGGGAAAGGAACCTATGAAAAGGTACATTTGAGAAAGATTATTGGCCAGGCGTGGTGGCTCACACCTGTTATCCCGGCACTTTGGGAGGCTGAGGCTGGTAGATTGCTTGAGCTCAGAAGTTTAAGACCAGCCTAGGTGGTATCTACCGAAAGTTTAAAATTTAGCTGAGTGTAGGGGCACATGGCTGTAGTCCCAGCTACTTATGAGGATTGTTTGGGCCCAGGAGGCAGAGGCTGCAGTGAGCTGGAGGCAGATTGCACCACTGCACTCCTACCTGGGGGACACAGCAAGACCCTGTCTCAAAAAAAAAAGAAAAAAAAAAGAAAATCAACCATAAATTTAAAATTAAAAACATTTTCTCATTTAATCTGAAATTAATTATAAAATTAATCAAAAAGGGTCCTCTGGAATGTTAATTGAGGTTTGGCTACGATTTTATTTGAGCAAGGGAGTAAGAAAAGTAAGCTAAAACAATCTTTTCGTATGGCATCTTTTCATCAAGAGACCTATAATAGAACATGATTCATATTTTGGTCATCACCAAAGTGTCTTCTCTTCTGAAGTTTCCTTGTATCAAATGCTAGTGGAGGTTTGTTGTTTTGTGTTTAAAAAGGATGAACTACAGTTGAAACAGTTTCAGAGAGAAGGCATATTAAAATATAATGTTTCTCAAAGTGGATTTAGGGACATTAGTTGGGTTCAAATAAATTGGGGAAACACTGCATTCTATTTTGTTTTGAGACAAAGTTTTACTTTTGTCACCCAAGTTGGAGGCATGATCTTGGCTTCCTGTGGTCTCCGTCTCCTAGGTCCAAGCGATTCTCCTGCCTCAGCCTCCCAAGTAGCTGGGTTACAAGCGTGTGCCACCATGCCTGGCTAATTTTTGTATATTTAGTAGAGAAGGGGTTTCACCATGTTGGTCAGGCTGATGTTGAACTGCTGACCTGCCACAATCCACCCACCTCGGCCTCTCAAAGTGCTGGGATTACAGGCATGAGCCGCCATGCCTGGCCGGCAACACTGCATTCTATATCTCATCCCTTTACACCTGGATAAAACATGCACTGTATTAAAGGAACAGAGTTCTACTATTTTAAAACAATGGGCTTTTATTTATTTATTTCGAGACAAAGCCTTGCTCTGTTACCCAGGCTAGAGTGCAGTGGTGCGATCTTGGCTCACTGCAACCTCTGCCTCCTGGATTTAAGAGATTCTCCTGCCTCAGCCTCCCGAGTAGCTGGGACTATGGGAATGCACCACTACTCCTGGCTAGTTTTTGTTTTTGTTTTTGCTTTTTTGTATTTTTAGTAGAGATGGGGTTTCGCCATGTTGGCCAGACTGGTCTTGAACTCCTGACCTCAAGCAATCTGCCCGCCTTGACTTCCCATAGTGCTGGGATTACAGGCATAAGCAACCACACCCTGCCTAATATCACAGTGACTTTGATTAGGCCTGTGGAGGAATTCCCTAACAGTTAAACCAGAAACTGTGAAGGTTTTTTTGTTTTGTTTTGTTTTTTTTATTTAAAAGACAGGATCTCACTCTGTCACCCAGGCTGGAGTGCAGTGGCACAACTGTGGCTCACTGCAGCCTTGATGTCCTGGGCTCAAGCAATCTTCCTGCCTCAGCCTCCTGAGTAGCCAAGTCATGGAGACTACAGGTGTGAGCCACCATGCCTGGCTAATTTTTTTTTTGTAGTAGAGTCTTGCTGTGTTGCCTAGGCTGGGCTCAAGTAAAACTCTTGCCTTGGCCTCCCAAAGTGCTGGGATCACAGGCATGAGCCATTGTGTCTGACCTGGGAAACTCTTTTTATAGAAAAGCTTATCAATTGCCTTTTTCTGCAGAGAGACTCCTGTAAAAACTTGGATGTAACTGAGGCCTGTTGAGGGCCATTGGGGTTCTAAAATCTATTGCTTTAATGGAAAATTATAAAAAAATTTTTCCTAGTTGCCGGTAAATTTTTCTCTTGAATATAATAAACTATTAAGATTATGGCTTGTGGCCGGGCGTGATGTCTCACGCCTATCATCCCAGCACTTTGGGAGGCCGAGGCGGGCAGATCACGAGGTCAGGAGATCCAGACCTTCCTGGCCAACATGGTGAAACCCTGTCTCTACTAAAAATACAAAAATTAGCAGGGCGTGGTGGCATGTGCCTGTAGTCCCAGCTACTTGGGAGGCTGAGGCAGGAGAATCGCTTGAACCAGAGAGTTGGAGGTTGCAGTGAGCCAAGATTGTGCCACTGCGCTCCAGCCTGACAACAGAGGGAGACTCCGTCTCAAAAAAAAAAAAAAAATATATGGCTTGTGAGCAGATGGTGTTTATAGTTAAGACACACTTGCTTTGACCTAGACTGACAAGAATTTGACTTCAACCTGGAGACAACCTAAGTTTGAGAAAAGAGATATTAGATTATAATAGGATAAAGTCAGCATTTTCTTAAGATCATAATATCATTAACAGTAACTGGTGATACTTTCTAGATTTAATTCGCTCACTTCACTCTTTTGCAGGTATGATTTTTAATGAACGCGATCAGGAGTTGAGAGACTTGGGCTATCAGAAACATGCTTTTAATATGCTTATCAGTAACCGCTTGGGCTACCACAGAGATGTGCCAGACACAAGGAATGCAGCGTATGTGCCTTATCGGATTTGCAAATACATTTTAACAGCACGATGTTTTTAGTGTCAGTGTAAGAGGTCATGAGGATGGTGTTCCTATTTCCCATTGTAGCCCTTTATTCAGCATACTAGGAAACTTGAGACAGATTTTCACTTGTGTTACATGTGAAGCCACATGGTCTGAGATGTACCAGCAGAGTCCTAGAGCTTGCTGTGTCTCTTTTAACATTTCAGATCACCTGGGGAAGGAGAGTAGGGTGCTAATTAAATAACCTGAGTATAAGTTTGTTCTAAATGTTTATTGATTGGATTCGTGGCAAACAGGAATTAAAATCAGTGAAGAATTTTACTCCTCATTTCACTTTTCTGTTTCATCATTTTTGTTCCATCAAAGGCTTTTCATGCATGTGGTCAGTCATTCGACAGACAGACATTTGTTGAGCACCTTCTATTTGCTACATGCCTTCTTGAGCCCTGGAAGAAACAAACAAATGTAGTAGTTTCTGAGTTCTCCGGGCTCAGAGTCTAGCAGGGGAAGCAAATAAGTCAACAAGTCCTGGCGGTAGCACATGAGTAAGGGCTGTGATAGGGTTTGGGGAAATGGGGGCATAGTACTGGAGTGGTCCCTGCAGAGAGGTGACAAGGCTGGAGGGAGGCGGGCTCAGATGCTGGAGGGTTGTGTGTGTCCTGGGAAATAATTCGGGGTTCTGGATTGTGTTCTCTAAGTTCATGGCTTTTTTTTTTTTTTTTTTTTTTGAGATGGAGTCTCACTCTGTTGCTTAGGCTGGAGTGTGGTGGTGTGATCTTCGCTCACTGCAACCTCCACCTCCCAGGTTCAAGTCATTCTCCTGCCTCAGCCTCCTGAGTAGCTAGGACTACAGGCGCACACCACCACGCCTGATTAATTTTTGTAGTTTTAGTAGAGAGGGTTTCACCATGTTGGCCAGGCTCGTCTCGAACTCCTGACCTCATGATCCGCCCACCTCAGCCTCCCAAAGTGCTAGGATTACAGGCGTGAGCCATTGCGTCTGGCCAGTTCATGGCTTTTTGATGTTGCTTAAAGCTCCTTACCCTTTTTTTCCAAATAGTTGCTTAGAATGATTTGTTACATGGAAGCTCTTCTGTTATCTTGTTATATCATAATTTATTCAAATCTTTTTTATTATTGGGCAAAAAAATAAAATTTCAAATATAAAGTTTTATATTTGTTTCCTTTTGAAACCTCATTGAGGAGAAGCTGGGCATCAGCTTATGAGTGCTGCACGAAACACTTGCCGTGATTTTGGTAAAAAGAACTTACATTTTTATGTAACCTGTCTTCCAAAAAAGAAAAAAACCACTGAAATTTAAAAAATGTTTATCCGGCCGGATGCGGTGGCTCACACCTGTCATCCCAGCACTTTGGGAGGGTGAGGTAGGTGGATCACGAGGTCAGGAGATCGAGAGCATCCTGGCCAACATGGTGAAACTCTGTCTCTACGAAAAATACAAAAATTAGCCGGGCATGGTGGCGCATGCCTGTAATCCCAGCTACTCAGCAGGCTGAGGCAGGAGAATCGCCTGAACCCGGGAGTCGGAGGTTGCAGTGAGTTGAGATTGCGCCACAGCACTCCAACCTAGCGACAGAGCAAAAAAAGAAAAAGTTTATCCAGAAGTAAACAAGATAGCAGGTATAGGAGGGAGACATTATTAACAAAATGTAAACTCTTGAAGAAGAAACTGTACTGTTTTTGTAAATGCTTTTAAAAAAAAATTGTTGTTCCCATAATGTTAGAAAGAGGCTGAACAGGCTGGGCATGGTGGTTCACTCCTGTAATCCCAGCACTTTGGGAGGCTGAGGCGGGCAGATCAGCTGAGGTAGGGAGTTTGAGACCAGCTTGACCAACATGGAGAAACTCTGTCTACTAAAAATACAAAATTAGCCGGGCGTGGTGGGGCATGCCTGTAATCCCAGCTACTCGGGAGGCTGAGGCAGGAGAATTGCTTGAACCTGGGAGGTGGAGGTCACGATGAGCCGAGATAGCGTCCATTGCACTACAGCCTGGGCAACAAGAGGGAGACTCTGTCTCAAAAAAAAAAAAAGGGAAGAGGGTGTACAAGGGGACAGTAAATCTGTAGGTGAATAATAATCTAAACCACTTGCACCTTTTAAAATGTCAGAATTTCTTCATCTTTATCTTTACAGATGTAAAGAAAAGTTCTACCCACCTGACCTGCCAGCTGCTAGTGTTGTTATCTGTTTCTATAATGAAGCGTTTTCTGCCTTGCTTCGGACAGTGCACAGTGTCATAGACCGCACGCCAGCACACCTGCTTCATGAGATCATCCTTGTGGATGATGATAGTGACTTTGGTAAGGAATGCTGTAACTGGTAACATTGGATGCAGGCTGTCAGTCACTACAGCACTGACAAACATTAACACAGCTGAACTTTCCAGTACGTGGTAGGTAGGGATCCTACGCATGCAGTCATAGCTGGGCTGACTACAAATAAGTTTGAAGAAATTCGTTATCTTTGTAACCTGCTTATAAGCTATGCTAACCAAATTTGGCCCTTGAAATTTTGCCCGTGGCTTACTTTAAAAAACACACCTCTTTTTATTTGAAATAACTGTAGATTCACAGGAAGTTACAAAGACAGTCTGTGTACCCTTCACCCAGTTTCTCCATCATAAAATTCCCCTGTCAGAAGCAGGAATCCACATTGGTACAGTGTGTGTGAGGTCCAGGGTTTTTCTGTCAACAGGTGGACCCACAACCCTCACTGCAGTGATACAGAACTGTTTCCTCACCTGGAGGGCCCTCGTGTTGCCTCTTTCTAGTCGCACCTCCTGCTTTCCTCTACTTTTCCCCAGTCCCTGAAACTACGACTCTATGATTTTGTTTCCATCTCTGATTTTGTTATTTCAAGAATGTCATATAAATGGAATCACACAATATGTGACCTTTTGAGATGGACTTTTTTCAGTTGGCATGATGCCTTGGCTTATGCCTCTCTATTAAGTCTCTTACACTGATTGTCCCCAGATAAAAGTTGATTGCATTCTGATAGCTCCTCAACCAACTCTGAATGCCAGTATTTTATGATTCACTACATACTCTATATTCTATACGCCTTTCTTTAATTCGACATAGACTCTTGCTAAGAGTGGCTTTGTGTACCCAAACAGGATAGAAGGCTTTTTATTACACTGCTCATTCAGCTCTCAGTGACCTTACAAGAAAGGCCGGAAGCCCATTTTATAGAGGGAGAAATATAAAAATTAAGTAATTTGCTCAGGACCCCATAGCTGTTAAGTAGTAGAGTGGAAGTGAGACCTGTAGTCTGCATAGCTCCAAGCCTTCTGCTCTTTTCATGACAGCAGCCTGCAGAAACACAGTGGTACAGGTGTATGCCAGTGACTTTTTCACACACTCAGGCATTTCTTAAGTGCCACTTGTATCAACATCAGTTGGTATATCAGTATACTTAAATATAGACGGTAAAGAAATGGACAGAGACTCATGGGAGCAAAATTCTCAAACCTTGGCTAAAAACAAACAAACAGAAAACCTAACAAATAAATCTGGGTCTGGACCAAGTAGAAGATTGGTTAATACTGATTTCTAGAATTTATGGTGGTTGGTTTTTTTTTTTAAGTCAACTTGTATTTTGGTTTTCACTTTGTGGCTATTTTATCTAAAAGGAAAAATTCATAATTTGGGGTGGTTTGTATATTAACTATGGAAAGAATTACTGCTTATTATCTTACATGATCTTTCAAGTTATTATGAAATATACAGGTGAGTGACATAGAATTCCTTAAAAAATATTTAGCAACCTTGGAAGAAAGATGCTGAATTAATAAAACAACATATTCAATGCTGTTCTTGTTATTCTTGGTAGGGGCAGTAGAAGTTTCTTAATATTTTGAAGTGGACTAAGACTTAATAAATTCCTTTGTAATAAAAGGCATTTATATCTCATTTTCTTTGTTATCACTGTGATTTATATACAGTCAGCTGAACATTTATGCACTCGAAATACTCATTCCAAACATTGTTTATGCAAAGTATTGTGCTTGATGCTATGGAGATGCAAATAAGTCTATAACTAAAGTAAGTATTCCTCTTGGCTAATATTCCAGCTCTTACCCTTCATTTCTTTCCTTCCTTTTTCTTCCTACAGGATAAGCTACAATACTCATTTAAAATAATATTCTATATTTTGTTTTATTGATGTGAATTTTAGCAAGTACTAGATACAACTTTAGAATAGCTGTAAAGTGTCTTTATATATGTCTCATACAGCTTGAATAATTGTGGGACTCTATTTTCAGATGATTTGAAAGGAGAACTAGATGAATATGTCCAAAAATACCTCCCTGGAAAAATTAAAGTCATAAGAAATACAAAGCGTGAGGGATTGATTCGAGGAAGAATGATTGGCGCGGCCCATGCAACAGGTATCACTTGTTAGCTTTGCTCTACTGGTGTTGGAAGACAAGGGCTCGAGCCTCAGCACCTGTCCTGATTCTGCAAAGTCTATGAAAAGTGGTGTTTCAAATGGACATTGCCAGCAGGAGAGATGAGGCTTGTTCTGTTTGGGAAAGGCCTGTTCATAACTCCAGGCCTGCTTGCTACCCCAAAGCACGTAGTGGACGTAGTGGACGTAGTGCAGGTAGTGGACGTAGTGCACATAGTGGACGTAGTGGACGTAGTGCAGGTAGTGGACGTAGTGCAGGGGGCTGAANCACATAGTGGACGTAGTGGACGTAGTGCAGGTAGTGGACGTAGTGCAGGGGGCTGAACTCTCAAATCCTCAGTGTCTGTTTTCATAGCGACGCTTTTTTGATAGTTATTGCCCCTCAAATAGATTTTATATCTTGTTCACTTATATAAGCAGAAAAGCCCGGACCAAAATGTAACTGAACTTTTATGTTTTTAAATACAAAATTTAAAAGTATGAACCCAAACTGTTGAACTATGCTTTTAATTCTTAGTGCAGAGTGCATCCCTCTGGAGCTACACATCATTACTTTAATTGGTAAATGGATGTAAGATTGACTTACATAACTATAAAAGGCATTTTCTTTAAAATTCCCTCTTAATTCTTCTGATTCCATCAAGGAGAAAGTCTCCATTGTTACTGGTATATCTTTAAAACCTTTCCATCATACACTGATCTCCCCCTTTAGAAAGAAATAACATCTCAATTTCAGTCTTCTGTAGAAAATATATCTGGTTAGTCTTCAATTACATTATAGATTCTGTTGTATTTCGTTTTATGGTTACCTATGTGTAATTGGTCTCCCTGAGTTTCATTTATGATTATAATTTTTAAAAAATTTAAAATAAATTTAAAACGAATCTGTTTAAAAATGTTAGGTGTATGATATTGCAGGTAGTGCATGGACATGGCAAAAAAATTTTGAAAGTCATTTGAGAATGACGGAACTTGGTGGGGACATTCCCTAGCAGTGACAGCATCTACTGCAGTCCTTCCTGTATTCCACGCTCTTCTAGATAACCTGCCACTGGGTTCGTGGTGGTCGGCACTGCTCACCGCCGCTCCCCCTGTGGAGCCACTGGCTGTGCTGGGCTGAACTAGGACTTCACTTTTAGAATCTGTCTTCTCTTCTTTCTCTTAAACCCACAGTGACCTGAAGCAATTAACAAAAAAGAGAAGCAGCTCCTCTACATCCCATCTGCAGTGGATGCAGACTGAATTCAAGGCTTGTGAGACTATTTTTTCTAGGTTTCTAGTCATGTAAAGATTTACTGAATTGACTGTGTGGAGTTATTCAAGGCAAAGCAATAGAGTGAAAATTGTGGGGTATTTTCAGTATTAAGCCACTCAAAACATGGTTCCATTAGAATGCATGTTTACTGTGAATTGACTGTTTTTAGATAGCAATAGTTATTTAGGTTTTTTTCCCCTTTATGATCTCTTCAGGTCCTCATTCAGATATAGTTTAGGATCTGTCAGAAGCAAGTTAGTTTGCGTGGAAGTCATTGTTTCAGGTTCACTGTGACCAGGTATAGTCTTCATTTAGTTAAATTGGTGTTAATTGGAAAAAGTAACACTTTTAGAAAAAGAAAAGCTCTGAATCCATTTTCTCCTCTAAGCAATCATGATTGAATTGATCCCACCTCACCCCCACTGATGTGCATATGGGAGGTTCTGCCTTTCTGCATTCAGTGATGGGGGGAGCTGCCTGCTGCCTACATCCCCACAGCTTCAGGCTGTTTACAGACACTGATCTGTGGGACTGATTCACGGGCATCATTGAAAACTGAGATACTGCTTTTATCACTAGTTGAAGTTGGATAAATAACATCTGGTGCTTTAAGTAGTTCATGTAAAATCTTGATACATTTCACGAGTGCACTTTTAGAAAAACAATAATGCGACCTGATGATGAGATTCTAAGTTTCTCAACTGCTCAGAACAACCATGGAGCTCTTAAATTTGAAATTATATGTTAAAAAAAAAAATCCTCAGTTCTGCTCACATTTATCAAAGGGAGCTTAAAGTGCAGGATAAGATGTTGATGATTTATATTTTGTTAGCTAGAAGAAAGGTGTATCCCATTGGCAGATGAGAGCCACTGAAGCCAAGAGGGTGGGGGGCAGTAGAAAGGAAAGGTGGGAGATGGAAGAAACAGAAATGAGCAAGAGGCGTCCCCGACAGCGCCCCCGGCTGCACCTCCCTCTCCGGGAGAACTGCTGTGTGGCAGCAGCCAGCCATGGTTACAGTGCATTTCCTCGTCACCAGTGAGAAGGCAGCTGTGTTCTCTGTACTCTGTTTACTGAGGCAGAGAGATGTATTATAAGTGTGTGCTAAATTTCGAAATATTTTTATTAAAATAATTGTAATAAAAATATCTGCACAACTGGCCACTGTCGTGGCACCAAAACATCTTGAAATACTCAATATCTGGCCTTCCAGAGAGTTGACTTGTTCCTGTGAGACTGACTCCGTTTCCTGAAGAGGGTGAATTGCCTGTCCGTTTTCTCAAGAGGCGCGCCTGTGATTTGTATGGGTCCCTCAACTGCAGCAGGACACTGCTCGCAGCATTACTGGCTGAGGGACGTCCTTGCTGACCATCAGCAGCGAAGTGTGGTGCAGCAGTTAAGCCGTCTGGGGCTGGCAGGGTGGCAGTCGTGTTTCATGCTGTGTCACTGCATCATCCCATTGGACGGGTGGCTGTGCCTAAATTGAGTGTTGCAACACTCTCCTGAGCCTCTGTTGTTTCCTCCCCAGGAGAAGTCCTTGTGTTCCTGGACAGCCACTGTGAAGTGAATATGATGTGGCTGCAGCCCTTGCTGGCCGCCATCCGTGAGGACCGGCATACTGTGGTGTGCCCAGTGATCGACATCATCAGCGCCGACACCCTGGCCTACAGCTCGTCCCCTGTCGTCCGCGGAGGGTTCAACTGGGGGCTGCACTTCAAATGGGATCTTGTCCCTCTTTCTGAGCTAGGAGGAGCGGAGGGAGCCACTGCACCAATAAAGTAAGATCACCCCTTTGTTTGAAAAATTCCTACCAGTGCTTCCTTACAAGAGAAAAAAATGATATTAAAGATAATTCCTCCTTTGTAAGGAGCAAAAGTGTTGACTTAATTTGTACATTAAAAAATTCTTGAGTATGTATTGAATTGTATGCAGTCTGCCAAGTCCTAAGGAAAGATTGATGAGTAAGATACTATATGTCCCCTCAAGGACTTAGAGCCTTGTGAGAAAGGCAGACAGACCACGCCACCATTGCAGAGGAAGCCCTGGGAGGGCCCATGTGGTGTTTGCTCTTGGTATGTCAAACACCGTGGTGTATTTATTGTTCACTAACTTACCTTCAGTTGTTTGGTAACCTGAGTGATGCTGTGGAAAACATTAATGTGTAGCCTTTGCTTCCATTAGGGTTTTGAAGTTGTATTCCTGCTAGTATAATTATTAAAGTCATAGTACAGGAATTATTTTATGTTCTTATCTGTGTTTCATCTTCTGTAATATAAATCTGCTTTTTTCTTTCTTATTTTTGTTTTCTTTAAAAATTTCTTATGTAGATTGAATTCAGAGAGGTTTGCCTGTATTTTAACTTTTTAAAGAATGCAACATTTGTTCTTGATTTGCCAGAGTGTGATCAAAATTGGTACTTTCTCCAAACAATGCCAGGATCTCAGAATGTTCACATTTCAGTTATTTTTCCCCCAATTTACTTGTTATTGTTGCTGTCCACATAATTTAAAACCCAGAAGCCATTTCTTACATAGCAGTATTCACACAGGCTTGCCCAAGTATCTCCCCTTTATGTTACCCTGTTCCTTCTGCAGCTGCAGGCTCTATCCGGGATTGCTCTCGTCCTGGCTGAAGAACACTCTTAGTCGTTCCTTTAGTTGGACCTCCTAGTGATTAGTCCTCTGTTTTTCCGAAAATGTCCTTGTGTTTCAGCATTGTTTTGAACAACATGTTACTCAATATCCAGTTCTAGGTTGGCGGTGGCAGACATGCATGTTCTTTCAGCGTTTGAAGGCATCATTCAAGAACATTCTGGCATTCACCATTTCAGACAGGAAGTCAGCGTTGTTAGTCTTACTTTGCTTCCCTTAAGATAATCTCTTTCTCATTGGCTGCTTACATTTTTTTGGTCTTGTTTTTAAAAAGTGTTTTTTGGATATGTATAAACATGGTTACTTTTTTGAAGTAACTAATTTGCTGCCGAATTCTGCCTTGTCTTTTTCTTTGAATATACTGAGCAATTAAAGTCTTTGCTTGATGATTCCATATTTGAAACCCCTGCGTATCTGTTTCTGTTGTATGTTGTTTCTCTCATTTTGCTTTCATATGATTTGATCTTCCCATTTGCCTGGTTATTTATTTGTTGCTTATTTATTTTTGCTTAGTGCCAGACATGATGTATGAAAAATTATAGAAATACATTCATACCTGGGATGATGTTTTTTCCCTGCAGAGATAATTTTGCTTCTCTTCTGCAGGCAGCTTGGGCCACTAGAATCCACACTCCCCTCTGTCTAGTTTTAGGAAGTGAGCGGACTGGAAGCTAGCTCGAGTCCCTGAGAGGACCAGTCTGCGGCTTTTCTCAGTCCAGCACAGCGCTTCTCAGCCTTGGCACTACTGACATTTTGGGCCAGATAATTCTTTGTTGTAGGGGCCCTCTTGTGCATTTTAGGATAGGTAGCAGAATCCCTGACCTCAGCCCAGATTCTGGGAGCACCCTGCCACACAAACACATCAAGACGTGACAGCTAAAAATGCTCTCAACATTATGAAATGACCGTTGGGGACACAGTCATCCCAGTTGAGAGCCACTGGTCTAACGTGTGAGTCCAACTCCCAATGTGTGATGTTTGTCAGGTCTCTCCTTGGTGGACCTTAGAGCCCAGTTTTGATCCCCAAGGCTCTGCCAGATTGTCAGAAGGAATGACCATATCAGGTGGCTTTCTATCAGAAATGGTTATAATAGGAAAAGAACCTCTGAGACTTAGAAAAGTAGCCTTCGTATGCCAGATACTAGCATATTATTAGCAATCTAGAAAATTCAGTTGTATGGCCTGGCTCATTCTCTGATACTGGATAACATGTTTCATAATCATTAATTCAATTTTTATTAGTTATGTTCCAAAATGACACTGAGTATTTTAAACAAAAGTAGTAGGTAAGATAACTGACTATGTGGAATGAGTACAGTAATTGTTTTCCTTTTTCGAGGTCACCAACAATGGCTGGAGGTTTGTTTGCCATGAACAGACAGTATTTCCATGAACTTGGACAGTATGATAGTGGCATGGATATCTGGGGAGGAGAAAACTTGGAAATATCATTTCGGGTAATTTTTTTGCATGCTCAATTAATAACTGTGTGTAGTGGAATATGATTTTCATCCATGATCTCATATTTTCTTTATGTTCTCCTTGATTATTATATTTTTTGAGATAGGGTCTTTCTCTGCCGCCTAGGCTGGAGTGCAGTGGTGTGATCATAGCTCACTGCAGCCTTGACCTCCTGGGCTCAAGCGATCCTCTTGTCTCAGCCTCCTGATTAGCTGGGACTGCAGGCACATGCCTATAGTTTTTCTATTTTTTGTAGAGATGGGGTCTCACTGTGTTGCCCAGGCTGGTGTTGAACTCTTGGGCTCAAGTGATCCTCCTGCCTTGGCCTCCCAGAGTGCTCCATGATTATCTTTATTGACAAATTGTCCTTAATGAATGCTACCTTGCCAGAATCTGTGATATGGATAATATCTATTCGAAGCGTCAGAAGTGTACATGTTGATCCATTGACTAGGAAAACAACAACAAAATGAAAAAGCATGTAAGAAGCCATATATTTATTCATATTTTTTTTTTTGAGACAAGGTTTTGCTCTGCTGCCCAGGTTGGAGTAGAGTGGCATGAACACAGTGGCTCACTGCAGCCTTGAACTCTGGGCTCAAGCAACCCTCCCACCTCTCAGCCTCCTAAGTAGCTGGGAGTAGAGGCGCATGTCACCACACCTGGCTAATTTTCTATTTTTTGTAGAGATGCGAGTCTCGCTATGTTGCCCAGGCTGGTCTTGAACTCCTGGACTCAAGCAATCCTCCTGCCTTGACTTCCCAAGGTGTTAGGATTATAGGCGTGAGCCACTGTACCTAGTCTGTTTCTGTGGATTTAGAGGTACAAGTGCATAGTGTGTGGTGGTAAAGTCTGACTTTTAGTGCACTCATCACCGGAATAATGGACATTGTACCCAATAGGTGGTACTTCATCCCTCACTCCCCTCCCACCTTTTAGAGTCTCCAGTATCTGTTATTCCACTCTGTGTATGTATATGTGTGTGTGTGTGTGTGTGTGTATATATATATTTAAATTATAAAAAGTATTGTAAAGAATGGTTGGATATAAATTTAGAATGTTTTAGTGTGCTAATTTAAAGGTTTGTTCTTTTTTTGTTGGTTTATTTTATTGATACTACCAGATACATATAGTCAGGGTGACCAGATTTCCCTAAGGCCTAAGACCATCCTAGTTCATACCTGTTCTCTTGGAAAAATTAATAGCTTCCCATTGTACTTTCAGAAACAGCTCAGTTCGATGCTGCCTTATACCGTCACACCGTGTATAGCTTACTAAGTCCTTTGTGTATACAGGTACCCCTGTCCTGAGGAAGAAACCCACCTTGCATTATCTATCTTCTCCAATTGCTTAGGTTTGAAAGGTAACAGTGTAGGTGGGGTCTGTGGCTCAGAGGACCATGGTGCAGACAGTCTTTGGAAAAGGCAGAAAGAGGGCAAGGGGAGAGCTGAGACTTCTCCTTCCAAGCAGATATCCCAGTATTTCTCCCAACCATCTCCTAGTCCAGTTAGCAGAATCCCTATCAGATAATACCATGATACTTGTTCATATGTCCTTTTGTATTTCCGCAAATGTATTGACTATAGTATTTCTAAAAAGCAGGTTTTGGCTGGGTCTGTGGTGGCTCACGCCCATAATCCCAGCACTTTGGGAGGCCAAGGCGGGCTGATCCTGAGGTCAGGAGTTCAAGACCAGCCTGGCCAACATGGTGAAACCCCGTCTCTACTAAAAATACAAAAAAATTAGCTGGGTGTGGTGGTGGGTGCCTGTAATCCCAGCTACTCGGGAGGCCGAGGCAGGAGAATCGCTTGAACCTGGGAGACAGAGGTTGCAGTGAGCCAAGTGCCACTGCACTCTAGCCTGGGGGACAAGAGCAAGGCTGTGTCTCGACAACAACAACAACAACAAAAAAAGCAGGTTTTCATTCTGTAAGTTTTAGAATGTTAGGGTTAAAGGTGTAATAGATTTTGTTGTGCCTCTTATTTAATAGATTTTATTATTAAAAGTTCAGTCTCTTTTATTTATTTATTTTTTTAATAAGGTAATCAAGTCCCACAAAAACAAACTTAACTCCAAAGTAATTCAGATAGTCAAGGACAGAATTTAGACCAGAGCTAACGTCTTTTGAATCTTAATCTGGAGTTATTCTATATATTTTATATTTAAAAATCTGTTTTCTAAAAAAGAATATGCATTGTATAAGCAAGTACCTGTGAAACTGAAATGAGAAGACCAGGTAATAAGCACTTCTTGTCCTTAAGTGCCTAACATCAAGTCTCTTGATCTGTTAAAGCGACAGAGTTGGGTAAGTGCAATTTCAGACACATGGTAGTAAATGCTTACTATGTGCGTTGTTTTAGAATTCAGTTCCTTGTAATGATAAAGACAGGTAATTTTTAACAATGTGTACCTTCTCATTTTCTTCTATTTGAATATTTGTATCTAATGAGATGTAAATATCTTGCCAAGTTTCATAAACACCTATTGAATAAAGATTAATTTCATTGAAAATTCATACCTTGGTTTCACAATAACATGAGGCAACTGTTCACACGTGTTTTTGCTTCTGACCAGATCTGGATGTGTGGCGGTAAGCTTTTCATCATCCCTTGCTCTAGAGTAGGACACATTTTCCGAAAAAGGCGACCATATGGATCTCCTGAAGGCCAGGACACCATGACACACAACTCTTTGAGGCTGGCACATGTCTGGTTGGATGAATACAAGGTGAGATGAAATTTCTTGTTTAGAAGGATGAATGATAGGCCAGTAGTGACTGGCCTAGTGATAGCTTTGGTTGCTTTACTTTTCACTCTGGCATATTTCTCTTGGTTAACCTTCACCTTAGGGCCGACTCTTTCTAGTTTCCCCCCACCCTCTTCACCTAGTACTTCACTTCTTTTTGGTTCTAATCTGACTCTTGTAATTTTGTGTCTACTCATACAAATGGAATCATAAACCACGTGGTCTTTTCCATCTGGCTTCTTCAGTTGAGCACAGCGTTTTCGGGTTTGTCTGTGCCGCACCATGTATGTGTCTGCATTCCTTTTCATTGCCAAATCATATTCCATTGTATGAACAGATCACATTTTACTTTATCCATCCAGCTGATCAACATTTAGGTTTTTTCCACTTTTTTTTTTTTTGAGACAGAGTCTCACTCTATCACCCAGTCTGGAGTACAGTGGCGTGATTTTGGCTCACCGCACCCTCCGCCTCCCAGGATCAAGTGATCCTCCCACTTCAGCTCCCTAGGGACCGCAGATGCACGCCACCATGCCCGACTAATTTGTGTATTTTGGTGGAGATGGGGTTTTGCCGTGTTACCCAGGCTGGTGTGAAATTCCTGAGCTCAGGCGATCCACCTGCCTTGGCCTCCCCAAAGTGCTGGGATTATAGATATGAGCCATCACGCCTGGCCCGTTTCCACTTTTGACTGTTATGACAAATGCTGCTGTGAATTTTTTTTTTTTTTTGAGACGGAGTTTCACTCTTGTTGCCCAGGCTGAAGTTCAGTGGTGCAATCTCGGCTCACCGTAACCTCCACCTCCTGGGTTCAAGTGATTCTCCTGCCTCAGCCTTGGCCTCCCGAGTACCTGGGATTACAGCTGTGTGCCACCATTCCTGGCTGCTTTGGTTTTTTTTAGTACAGATGGGGTTTCATCATTTTGGTCAGCGTGGTCTCGAATTCATGACCTCAGATGATCTGCCAGCCTTGGCCTCCCAAAGTGCTGGGATTACAGGCGTGAACCACCACGCCCGGCTGCTGCTGTATTTGTGTAGTTATTTTTTAAACATTTGTTGTGCACCTCCTGTATGCCAGGCTCTGTGTTAGGTTTTTGAGGGATAAAAGATGAATAAGGGAGTGCACAGTAATGTTTCACACCGTGAGGAAAATGTAAACAGAGACCTGTAGTGTGTGCTGGAGTGAGAGGGACAGAGCGGTGCGCTGTGTTTGGCAGTCGGGACTCCACGGTGTTTCTTCTGTAGCACTGTTTATCTCCCTTCTCCCTCCTTGACCAGACTTTCAGGTCTAATTCCATGCTTATCTCTGAACCATCACTGGCTACCATAGTTCTCAACACATGGTCCCAGTCCTAGCCACTCTCTGAGGAGGTCTGCCAGTTTAAAATCATTTTCAGAGGTTAATACAGTATTTGCCTCTTTGACCATGTTGACATTGCACTGAGTATGTAAAATCAGGCGAGTAAAGTGGCTAGTGCCTTAGCATAAATCGAGGCATCATCACCCAGTTATACTGTAGTCACTGCATTCTTCACCAGCACTCACTCAGAAGACAAAGGCCAGTTTCATTTCTGAATGTCATTGATATAATAATCATTTTAGTAAATCTCAGTGTGCCTTTTTAGTATCCTGTGTGAGTACGCATGCTGACACAGAACGCACTTCTGCTGCGTACTGAAGTACCGTGGTTGGTTCAAGGAAAAACACTTGTGTGGCTGTTTGGGTTGTGGGCGGAGCTAGCCACTGCTTTCCAGGAACGCTCTTTTTATGTGTTAAGACTGACTGACTCACAAACCATAATTACTCATATTAGGGTAAAACGAACTAAATAATGAAAATGAAAACAACTGACAGTATTTGTTGCAAATGATAAAATTCAAGCTCTCAAGTGAAAATTAGAATTTGAAAAACTTACATTTACCACCAGGAGCTTGACAGCTTCCTAGTACTTAAAAATTTTACTTGGCCGGGTACGGTGGCTCATGCCTGTAATCCCAGCACTTTGTGAGGCCGAGGCAGGAGGATCACCTCAGGTCGGGAGTTCGAGACCAGCCTGACCAACATGGAGAAACCCCGTCTCTACTAAAAATACAAAATTAGCCGGGTGTGGTGGTGCGTGTCCGTAATCCCAGCTACTCAGGAGTCTAATGCAGGAGAATGGCTTGAACCCAGGAGGTGGAGGTTGTG
The DNA here is from genome assembly GCF_003255815.1 of Theropithecus gelada. Classification (NCBI taxonomy): domain Eukaryota; kingdom Metazoa; phylum Chordata; class Mammalia; order Primates; family Cercopithecidae; genus Theropithecus; species Theropithecus gelada. The sequence goes on from NC_037670.1 coordinate 176,160,701, forward strand.
GTGTGCTGAGATCGTGCCATTGTACTCCACCTGGGCAACAAGAGTGAAACTTCATCTCAAAAAAAAAAAAAAAAATTTCTTTACTGAGGAGATCAGTGGTTTTATATATATATATATATATATATATATATATAAAATTTTGCACAATCTCAGTTCACTGCAACCTCCACCTCCCGGGTTCAAGTGATTCTGCAGCCTCAGCCCCCAAGTAGCTGGGATTACAGGCATGCGCCACCGTGCCCAACTAATTTTTCTATTTTTTTCATAGAGAGGGGGTTTCACCATGTTGGCCAGGCTGGTCTCAAACTCCTGACCTAAAGTGACCTGCCTGCCTTGGCCTCCCAAAGTGCTGGGATTACAAGTGTGAGCCACCATGCCCAGCTGATAGACCAGTACATTTTAATGCAACCGTGTACAAATCTTAGTATGATTTCATATTCCGCGTTGTAACTAAACTTCAAAAGTTATTGAATTTTGGAGTAGTGTTAACCCCATAATTATATATAGGTTGTAATTTTAAAAATACATATATTTAACCAAAACAACACACAGCAGCAGGCTAAAGGCAGATGTGAGAATTTAGCTGACTTGTTTTAAGCCAGCCAGCCAGCAAAAAGGTTGCAAAAATATAAAGCAATGTCACTGTTCTCACTAAATCTTGTGTTTGTAATGAGTTTTTAATTATTTTAAGGAATTAATAATTTGTAGGTTTCTCTGTTTTAATTTCTGTATGATAAATATGAACAGACACAGCCCACACACGCAGACCCTCCTGGGAGTTTTCCGTAATTTTTAAGAACATCGATTACTGAGACTCATGAGTTTGAGACCCACTGATCTCATATATACGCCTGTTTCAGTGATTCTCAGATACAGTTTAAGGTACATGTTATCATCATTGTTAGTAATGGACTTCATCGTGTAAAAAATATCTATATCATTGTATAATCATTTTTAGCAAAAAATTTGATTTTCTTATTTTTACTTTTTTAAAATTCAGGAGCAGTATTTTTCCTTAAGACCTGACCTGAAGACGAAAAGCTATGGAAATATCAGTGAGCGTGTTGAATTGAGAAAGAAGTTGGGTTGTAAATCATTTAAATGGTATTTGGATAATATATACCCAGAGATGCAGATATCTGGGCCCCACGCCAAACCCCAACAACCCATTTTTGTCAACAGAGGGCCAAAACGACCGAAAGTCCTTCAACGTGGAAGGGTAAGAAAGCAGTCTTTTCCAGGTGTCTTATGAAAAGGGTTTGATATGAAAAGTTTTGAAGTGTCCATAAGCCATAACAGATGACACTGTGGATTTAACAGAGTCTAATGACAGACTTCAGCTTGCCTTTCATTATATTCTGTTTATGAGAACTTCCTCTACGCAAGTGTAGGACCTCAAGTGTAGATCCTTGCCTTGCCGGCATAGTTGCCTTCTGTGAGGCTAAGTTATGTGACAGTTTCCAAGAGTGCAGAGGCACATGGGAATACACCCTGGACAGAGGCCATGGAATTGTCAGAGGACAGGCCAAAAAGGAAAACAAGTGGAGCATGGGGCAGGGATCTGCTGTTTGCTCTTAGTTCTGGGAACCAAGTCACAGATAGTGCGGAGGTGGTAGTGAGGGCCAGAGTGGGGGAATGGGGTGGGATTTCACGTCTGGTGTTCCCAGAAGTCACCTGAGCTCAGTAGAAAGCACATTCATCAACCACATTTCCTTAGCTGTCTTTGTGTCTTAAACTCATTACAGTTATATAGTCACAGGGATCCGGCCAGAAAATCATCCCTTTCTCCTGAGTCATCTCTTAGAGTTGGCTTCTAAAAGCTAAGGGCATCTACTGTCTGTGTTGCCCAGTGTCCCTTCTTTTATGAAGAAGGCACTTCTGCCAGAACAGTGCCAACTCTCCCTCAGTGGCTAGGAGGAAGCCTAGAGCTTTTCCCCTTCCTCTTCTCTCTACTCTATAAGAAGACAAAAAAACAAAAACAAAAATAAAACAAAAACCCAGCATCAAGATGTTTAGTATTAGGTATTTTCTCTAAGTAAAAGAGAGCAGTGTGTGCCCATGTAGTTGATCCCTTACCATTATTACTTCTTGCTGTTTGTCTCGCCCTCACAGTTCTGCGATAGTTGTCATCTGTGTATCTCCAGTGTAGTCTGCATATTTCTTTTCATTGTGTACTTTTTTACACATGTTGTTCTTATATCCCTGACTTCATTTGAAAGTTCTTTAGGGCAGGGATGACATTTTAATTTCCTTCATCTGCTATAGATTAGTGAACATGTATATGCAGCTAGAATTCCTAGCTGACACTGCCTGCATGTTAAAATTGCTAATAACTTTTGGAGTTGTAACTTTTGTCTATCTTGATGCTCCTGTGTTCTGAGGCTAGAACTTAGGAATTAAAAATGCATATCTTGGAATTCGTACCTCCAGAATAACCTTTCACATTTCGCCTGGAACCACCTCCAGGCTTGGGAGGCGTCTCTGGGATTGCTTCCCGCATTCTGAGCTGAGTGCCTTCTTTTACAGCTCTATCACCTCCAGACCAACAAATGCCTGGTGGCCCAGGGCCGCCCAAGTCAGAAGGGAGGCCTCGTGGTGCTTAAGGCCTGTGACTACAGTGACCCAAATCAGGTGAGTGAGGCCTCAGAGCTCACAGCCAGTGCCTGCAAGGTGGCTTCCAATGAAGGGAAGCTGCTGGCAGTCACTCCTGAGGACATCAGTGTCTACTATTCTGGCTTTTCTTAACACATTTATGCGTAGTGTTCCGTTATTGGAACACTAAGCTTATGGGGCTTATCTGTATCCTACTGCTCAAGGTCATCGCCAGGGTCTGATTTTTCACCGAAAAAAATTACAGCCTTCGGCATAGATGGGTTAAAAGGATGAGAGTGGCCTTAGATGACACCTCAGTTGGCTACTTTCGTCTTCTTTGTATGTTTTTCCTACCTCCGCTCATTGTCATGGAACATTTTAATTGTTTACACCATTATTTGTACTTTCTAATATTATAGGGAATAACTTGTGACTTACGAGCCATAGGAATTTGTTAGAAATGGCCAAGGGAAGCACTACAGAGTTTCAGTTCATTCCATTCACATAATTTAATTTCAGCTTATGTATGTCTCCTAAATAATATTAAAATGGGCCTAAAAATCAGCAAATAACTTGGACTTCAATTGAGAACAGCAATTTCAAACTCGTTTGTGTCTGATAAAATAGCATAATGTAACAGCAGTCTAATCTCATAAACTGTAGTGTCTCATTTTTATTTTAGTGGTGGGTTGGTGTCACTCAGAAAAAACAAACAAAAGCCACTTGGACTTTTTGGTAAATAATGTATACTGTGACATTTCTTCAAACATTCTTCCAGAAGAGTTCATGCCCACTGTCTCAGGTGATACATGTGTTGAAAACATGGTTAAAAAGGGATTTCTGGGGCCCAGCGCGGTAGCTCATGCCTGTAATTCCAGCACTTTGGGAGGCTGAGGTGGGTGGATCACGAGGTCAGGAGTTCAAGACCACCCTGACCAACATGGTAAAACCCCATGTCTACTAAAAATACAAAAAAAATTAGCTGGGTGTGGTGGTGCGTGCCTGTAATCCCAGCTACTCCGGAGGCTGAGGCAGGAGAGAATTGGTTGAACCTGGGAGGCAGAGGTTACAGTGAGCCAAGATTGTGCCACTGCACTCCAGCCTTGTGACAGACTGAGACCCCATCTAAAAAAAGGGGGGGGGGGATTTCTGTGCAGCTTCTGGGTAGAAGAGGTGGCAGTGTTGTGGAAGTATTAAAATTGTGGTGACATTTCAGTGGTGTAGGTCACAGTGAGATGAGAGCTAATATTTGTTCCAGAAAATGTAAGTTGGGGTGATGGAGTTATCCTATTCTAAAGGTACTGTGTTGTCACTTTCTAGTTGTGCTAATTCTGTAGCCACCAGTCACATTTCAAGTGTACAATAGCTGCATGTGGCCAATAGGTCCCTTACTGGACACACAGGCTATGAAACAATAGCAGTGTTGCAGAAAATTCTCTCACAGCTCCCTATGACTCTGATCGAGGGTCTTCATGTTCGTGAACACTGCACACATCCATTTGGAGTCTGTCAGTTGAAGCAATGAGTAAATAGAACAGAAGAGAACAGATTTCCTTTTGAGCGTAGTGATGGCGCATGTTGGAGAGTGAGGTGTTCACTGCACTTGCCATGTCACCCAGGTGTGTTCCTGAAGATAATCTGTGATTCAGTCTATGCACTTCCTAACTGCCCCACCGATGAGGAATCAATGAAAATGGCAGCCATGTGCCCTTCTGTCTCCAGAGGGTCAGCCAGAGGCTTGTTGGGCTCCTCTATCACCTACACAGTCCAGGAATTAATGTTGTTCAGTCTTAAAATTCGTTATCTAAATTTAATTTTTTTTTCTTCTCTAGATCTGGATTTATAATGAAGAGCATGAATTGGTTTTAAATAGTCTCCTTTGTCTAGATATGTCAGAGACTCGCTCATCAGACCCACCACGGCTCATGAAATGCCACGGGTCAGGAGGATCCCAGCAGTGGACCTTTGGGGTGAGGAGTGCTCGGTGATGTTGGGAGAATGTGCAGAGACCCACAAGGTTGAGTGAGGGGTGCAGCAGATGAACTCATTTTCTACCTTGGGGGTGATCTTCTCAGATTGCAGTATAGTGGTCCCCCTGAGTGGATGCCTGAAACCACAGGCAGTACAAACCCTGTATATACTCTATTTTTTTTCTAGAGAGATACCTGTGATAAAATTCATCAGTTAGGCACAGTAAGAGGTTCACAACAATAACTCTAAAGAACAGAACAGTTAAACAACAGCATACTGTGGTTGTGCAATGGCTCCCACCTGTAATCCCAGCACTGAGAAGGCTGAGGTGGGATGATTGCCAAAGCCCACCAGCCTGTTTGTTTTCTCTATAAAAATAAATCAATATACTATAATACAAATTGTGATTGTGGTCAGAAAGTATCTTACTGTACTGTACTGCAGGCAACAAAGAGCAGAAAACTAATCTTTGGATAAGAGAGACTATTGTATCCCTTAGTCTGAATTCTTAAATGTTCCATATCTCTTCTGGATTTCCACATTTTGCCAGTAATTGGCAGTATTTTTTTTCTTGCTACCTTTTTTTTTTTTTTCCAGAAAAACAATCGGCTATACCAGGTGTCAGTTGGACAGTGCCTGAGAGCGGTGGATCCCCTGGGTCAGAAGGGCTCTGTCGCCATGGCGATCTGTGATGGCTCCTCTTCACAGCAATGGCATTTGGAAGGTTAAGGTGGATGCTGTGGCGGGAGCGGTGCTTCATCAGGTGTTGCCTCCTGTGTGGAGTTTGGGGCTTTAGGAAGACATTTCCCTGTCCTCCCGGAGATGCCTGGGCGTGTTAGCAGAGGTGACACGCATCTGACAGAGATGGGAGCTCTGAGTGTCCACAGGTGAAGAAGTTGGTTTCACCCAGACATTAAGGTTATTCTGAGCTGCTGTTAAGGAATTTCTTGCTTATAGAAGCAAACCAGAATATCATTTTAACCCTAGAATTGGGCTTGTACAGAAGGATAAAACCCAGGAAAATGGATATTTCTATTCAGATTTATTTATGCCTCTTTTTAATCTTCTTTAATGATGCAGTGGTTTTTATCTGATCAGGAACTTGTCATGATTTCCTTTCTTAGACTTCATAGGAGATAGTGCTAAAAAAAACTATTATTGTTTAGTATGTTGTGAGTAGATCATCTAAAAGAACTGAAGCTACATTATGTTTTTAACTTCAGAAGGCATCATTTATAAGACAGTATAAGAGGCAGTTAAGTATTATAAATTATTTTGATGAATTATGATACTATCTACATTTAAAATAAAAAATCCTTTTGATTATTTAGGATATTTTGTCTTGTATTGGGGCCTCTCGTCTGAGGTGTGTTGCATGCTCTTGGAGTCAGCTCATGACCCAGGAGGCTCGGTAGAGTCCTCTGCCTCTCAAGACGCGTCCCAGTTTCTTAGCTTGAGCTGTGTGACCTTAGATACTGGACATCAAAGTTGCCTGTGCAGCACCCAGGAGAGCTGTTCAACAGGCAGTTGGATATAGAGGTCAGACTCTTGGAAGATGTAGCTCAATTAGAGATAATACATTTGGGAATCACTTGCATATACTAACAATTCTGAAATATAAGGTGGATTTTCCTCCCAAACCACATCTTAAGAGGAGAGACGGTCTCATATTGCAGAGTATACACTCAGATATTTTATCTGAACCACAAAACAGTTTAAGCACCACATCCTAAATATTTTATCTGTGATTTGATTTCAAAGGCCAGGATGGTACATACGGAAAACAAGAGCAGCAAGATGGTAGATTGAAATCCAACAATGTCAGTAATCACATTAAGTGTAATGAATGTAAATGCCACAGTTAAAAGGCAGATTAGATAAATATGCAAGATCCAACTATATGCTGCCTATAAGAAACTCACTTTATGAATACATTAAAAATAGAAGGATGGTAAGATAGATGAAAGACATCTGAATAGATATATTAGACAAAGTAGATTTCAGCACAGAGAATATTACTACAGATGATATAGAGTGTCATTTCATGAATAAAAGGTTCAACTTAATCCCAGTTTTATCAGTTTTTGTGGCCTTTATTTTGAAGTTCTGTTAAAACTGCAAGAAGTACACCCATCCACAGTTGCAGTAAGAGATTTCAACACACCTCTCAATAACTGATAGAACAAGTAGACAGAAAAACAGTATAATGTAGAAACCTTGAACAATACTGTCAACCGTTGTGGCCTAATTGACACTACCCAACAACAGAATACATGGAACATTTACCGAGATAGACCATATTCTGGGATATTGAGCAAGTCATGCCAAGTATAATATAAATCAATAAGAGACACTTGGAAAATCTCCAAATATTATTAAAAACTAGCACACTTCCCAGTACCTTAAGGGTCAGAGAAAAAAATCAAAAGTCTATTTTGAACTGACCAAAAATGAAAATACAACAGTGTGTGGCATGCAGCTAAAGCAGTACTTGGAGGTTTTATAGCATTAAACACGTATATTAGAAAAGGATACAAGTCTCAATGACTTTAGCTGCCATCTTAACAGAAAAAGAGCAAGTTAGACAAAGAGGCAGAAATGAAATATTAAATACCAGAACAGAAATGAATGAAACAGAGAAAATAAAGCTAAAAGCTGATTTGAGAGATCAGTAAAATTGATAAACCTCTAGCCAAAAAAAAAAAAAAAAGAAATTACTAACATCAGGAATGAGTTGCAAGCGCACTAGAGTCTACAGATAATAAAAAGGATGCTGAACGGCAGGAGCTCTGATTCCCTGATGGTGGGAGTGCAAAGTGGTACAGCCACTTTGGCAAGTTTCTTCGTAAACATACTCGTACCCTGTGATCCAGCAGTTGCGCTCGTTGGTGTTTAGCCAGAGGAGCTGAAAACCACACGAAGCCTGCACGTGGATTTTACAGCAGCTGTGTTCATGACTGCCAACACCTGGAAGCAAGATGTCCTTTAGTGCATGCATGGATGAACTATAGTACATTCAGATGACGGAACATTCAGTGCTAAGAAGAATTAAGCCATAAGCCTTGAAAAGTCATGGAGGGATGTTAAGAATATATTATTCAGTGAAAGAAGCCAATCTGAAAAAGCTATGATTCCAACTATATGACATTCTGGAAAAGGCAAAAACACAGAGGCAAAAAGATCACTGCTTGCTAGGGGTTATGGGAGAATGTGATGTCAACTTGACTGAGCTAAAGAATGCCCAGGTAGCTGGTAAGACATTATTTCTGTGAGTGTCTGTGAGGATGTTTCCAGAGGAGATTATGTTTGAATCAGAAGACTCGGTAAAGAAGATCCGCTCTCAGGAATGCGGGTGGGCACCACTCAGTCCATTGGGAGCCTAAATAGAACGAAAAGGTGAAGGAAGGGGGACTTGCTCACTCCTTGGAGCTAGATGTCAGTGTTTTGGCTCTCAGGCCTTTGGACTCAGACGAGGACCTACATCATTGGCTCAGGAGGCCTTCAGCCTTGGGCTGGAACACTACCACTGCCTTTCCTGGGCTTCCAGCTTGCAGGCAGTAAATCACAGAGCGTCTCAGTCCCTCATAATAAATCTCTTTCTATATTTCCGTACATCCTATTGGTTCTGTTTTTCTGGAGAACCCAGATAATAGAAGGAGGGAGGGATGAGCAGATAGAGCACAGAGGATTTTTATATCCTACATGAATATAGAAGAAAAATTTCCTTATAAAAATTAGCAAATCAAATCCAGCAACATATAAAAAGGATGATACATTATGAACAAATTGGTTTTAGTCCAGGAATGCAAAGATGGTTTAACACTGGAGATTTGATTAATATAATTTACAGTGTTAGTAATACAAGGGGAAAGGCATATACGACCTTGCAGGAAAAAAATGTAGAAAATTGACAGAATTCAACACCCACTTATGATAAAAACTCAGCGAACTAGGAATGGAAAGAAAATTCCTCAACCTCATAAAGTGCATCTGTGGAGATGCTATAGCTAGCCTCATGTAATGTGAAAGATGACTGGGAACAAGGCAAAGACACCTGTTTTTACCTCTCCTAGCCAGTGCAATACAGCAAGAAAAAGAAAGGCATGTACATTAGGAAGGAAGAAGTAAAAGTGTATTTATTTGCAGACTATGATCAAGTATGCAGAAAATCATAGGGCATCTTCAAAACTACTATTAGACATAGTAAGGAATTTATCAGGACCACAAAAAAAATCAATATAAAAATGAATTGTTCTTCATATTGGCAACAAACAGCTCAAAACTGAAGTTCATGGTATTACCATTGCAGTTTACAATAGCATCCAAAATATAAGAATTTAGGGTACATATGACAAAATATGTGTAAGATTTGTATGATGAAAAGTAGAAAACGTTGCTGAGAAGAGTTAAGATTAGAGAACTATATTACATTCATGATTGGAAGACTCAGTGTTAATAAGATGTTAATTCTCCACAATTTGATCTATGAATTTACTGCTACTTTTAATCAAAATCCCAGTATGCTTTTTGTGGAAACTGATAATTTTAAAATTGATATGGAAATGCATAGGCCTAAGAGTGGCCAAAATAATTTGAAAAGAATAAAGTTGGAGGATTTACACTAATTCAAGACTTACTATGCTGCTGACTTAAGGATAATGAATTGATTGGTGGAAGAGAAACAGACCCAGACATACATGGCCAATTGATTTGCAGCATAGGAGCCGACACAATGCAGTGGGGAACAGAAAATTACTACAACACATGGTGCTGCAAGAATCTGATATCCCTGTGGACAAAAAATTACCTGTGACACCTCTGCTACCACCTTGTACCACCAATAAACATTATTTTAAGATCTAAACATAAAAACTAAAATTATAAAGCTTTTAGAAGAAGATGTAGGAGAATATCTTCATGACTTTAGGGTAGGCAAAGATTCCTTAAGCACTCGTTAAAGAGCCAGCCATTGGCCAGGCATGGTGGCTCATGCCTGCAATCCCAACACGTTTGGGAGGCCAAGGCAGGAGAATCGCTTGAAGCCAGAAGTTTCCAGACCAGCCTGGTCAACATAGTGAGAACCTGTCTATTTGAAAAAGAAAAAGGCCAGGCACAGGTGGTTCATGCCGGTAATCCCAACGCTTTGGGAGGCCAGTTTGGGAGGATTGCTTGAGCTCGAGTTAAGAGACCAGCCTGGGCAACATATTAATAAAAAACTTTTTTTTAAAAAAGCCATAAAATATTAACAAATTGAACTTCAGAATTAAGCTTCTGCTTATCAAGACACCACTGAGAAAATGAAAAAAGCCACAGAACTATATTCAAGGGTTTGTGCTTAAAATTCAATACTAAAAAGACAACCCAATTTTCAAAATGGACAAAATATTTGGATACTTCACCAAAGAAGTATAAATAGCTCAGTGTGTGAAAAGGTGTTCAATATCATGGTCACCAAAGAACTGCAAATTAAAATGACATTCGGATGGCACTTCACATCCATTAAAATGGCTGAAATAAAACAGACCGACATGGGGGCTTCTCAGGAAATTGCAGAAAAGGTGGCAGCACAGCTTTCAAATTTTGCCCAGTCAACATCCACATAAAATTAGAGCAACTAGACAGACAAACCCCAAACCCATGGATGGTATCTTCAAAGTAGGTAGGTGCAAGGTAGCTGCGAATTCTCTGAAGTGGGTAGGAGGAGCTGGACGCCCGAGACCTGTGTGCCCGAGACCAGGCAAACTGCAGGCAGATGGTGTGTTGAGGAGTGGAGATAGGAAAAGGCAACGGTGGCCGCAGGAAACTGGGGAGTCAGAGCAGCCAACACCGTGGGGTCGTCTGCCTCTCCAGCAGTGGGTAGCAGCAGGCGTCCCTGGGGGAGGGAGGGCTTAGGAGATGAAGGCTTCTAGTTCCTTTGAACTCTTGAAACTGCCAGGGCATGGAGTCGAAATTGAGCAAGATAGGGATAATAGAGAAACAGTAGTAAGTGAATAATAGTAAAGAAAAAGGAAAGACACAGCTTGGAGAAGTAGAGGGAAGTGAAGCCAGCCGTTGGCAGGAGTGACCGTAGCTTTAGCAGTGCAGGAAAAACAGAAGAGGGAGCTTTGCAAGGCTGGGAAGGCTGTCTGAGCCGTGCTGCCCCACGTGGGAAGGCTGTCTGAGCCACGCTCCCCCACGTGGGAAGGCTGTCTGAGCCACGCTCCCCCACGTGGGAAGGCTGTCTGAGCCACGCTCCCCCACGTGGGAAGGCTGTCTGAGCCACGCTCCTCCATGTTCANTCTGAGCCACGCTCCCCCACGTGGGAAGGCTGTCTGAGCCACGCTCCTCCATGTTCAGAAACTCGGTTGCCACCAGATGAGCAACAGAAGAGGATCAAGGCCAAGTCCCATACAAAGTATAAGAAGAAGAAGAGCTAAATGACATTTGTATAATGAAAGCACTCCAGACGGATGTGCTCACAGAACCGACCCAAACTGTAACATACTGATTCAAAAATGAGTTTAAGGCATGAGGAGAGTGACATGAGAGGACTAAATAGAGCAAATCTGAAAACCCAGAATGTGGTGACAGAACTCAAGAAGTGTGAGAAATTAAGAATAGATAAGGAGGAACATGGGGGCCAAGAAATAATAAGGCCTTTAAAGAGGTAGAATTTGACAAGAAGGAAACATTTTAAACAAAAGACACAAGTTCTGCTCCTGGCCAAGAAGGAGTAATGGGATCTGGGCTTGTCTTCCTGGAGTAAAAAACTAGAGACTTAGAAAAACATGCAGCACCTCTTCAGCCAGTGGTTCCCAGGGAGGCTAAGGTGGCTGGAATTTTGCATTGGAGGATGAAGGAGAGGAAGGAGCTAAACAGAGAGAGGGCCCAGAACCTGCACAGGGGTCCCTGGAGTCTGGCTATGTTTCAGTCTGTCTGCGGAAACTTACGAGGCTGGGAGACTATAAACTAAACAGCTCCCAAAGATCAGGTGGGGATGGAAATCATTGAGGCTGCCACCAGCCAAGTAACAGGCCCCACTGAGTATTCAGGGTGCCCAGGGTATTCCCTGAAGGGCCATGCCTTAGGAGTGGGGCTGGACTTGGCCAAGGGTAAAGGCGCTGTCAGACTCATTGGAAAAGTGCTTCAAGAACAAGCTTCAAAAGGAAGAAACCAGTTGGGCGCAGTGGCTCACGCCTGGAATCCCAGCACTTTGGGAGGCCAAGGCAGGCGGATCACCTTGAGAGCAGCCTGGCCAACATGGTGAAACCCCATCTCTACTAAAAATAAAATGAGCTGGGCATGGTGGCGCATGCCTGGAATCCCAGCTACTCGGGAGGCTGAGGTGGGAGAATCGCTTGAACCCAGGAGGCGGAGGTTGCAGTGAGCCGAGATCACGCCACTGCACTTCAGCCTGGGCAACAGAGTGAGACTCCAAAAAAAAAAAAAAAAGAAAAAAAAAAAGGAATATAACCGTCACCAGGAGAAAAAGGTGATTTAAACAGGCCTAGAGAGTTCGATTGGGAGCGGGGAGCGGATCCCAGAGAGCCCTGGGCAGCCCCACCGCCGCCATGGCCTAGTTGCCATCACACCCTGGGAGGAGCCCAGGCACCGTCACCCCCGCTGGAGGGGACAAGAAGGTTGTCACAGCAAAGGTTTTGGGAACAAACGGTTCAGGGTAAGGAACAGATACGGTTTCACACCAAGGAAGATGTTTCTTCACCAGACTGCCGTGAAGGAGGAGGACCCTGGCAGTGCAAGAGCTGGGAAGGCCGCAGAGTCTGACGTTGAAGGAGAAAAGGGTGAGGAGGCAGCAAATGTTACAAGGCCTGGTGCGACCCAGGTCAAGGCAGTAAACCTGCAGCCACCGTAACCACTACAGACGTGGGTCCTCCCCGCAATCACCAGAATCCTCACTGGGGAACAGAAGGAGGGATCAGACAGCACTGCCACAGGCCAGGCCCCACCACGCCAGCCCCACCGCAGAGTCCCACTTTTCCTCCATGGGGGCTGCAGTTCTCCAGCCTCCGGGCGGCCGGGAGCAGCGATGCAGGGGTGACAGATGCAGGGGTGACAGCCAGGGAGCAGGGAGACCAGCGAGGCAGCGAGTGTACCGGGGACACAGACCACGATTCTGCAGGGCCCTCCTCACCCAAGACAGCCCGGAGAGGACAGCGAGGAAGAGGATAAAGACAATCCAGGAGATGAGACCCAAGGTCACCAGCCACCTCAGCACCGGGGCCGCCACGATTTCAATTACTGACGCAGTCGCCCAGAAAACCCTAAACCACAAGATGGCAAAGACACAAGCAGCTGATCCACCAGCTGAGAATTCCTGACTCCAGGCTGAGCAGGGTGGGCCGAGCAAATGCCGGCTGCTATCTCTACCATCACCCGGTTTAGTCATCAAACAAGAACTAGGAAATTCCAGCAAGAAGAAATGAATGAAAGATTGGAGCTGAAGACCTTAAGTGCCTGCTTTTTGTCTGTTGACCAGATAACTAGAGCTATCTGCGTTATCTGTGGGGCATGGGGTTTTAATTATTTTTACCTAAAGACGTCTCTTTTTGGTAATAAAGTGTTTTTTTAAAAAGCCTGGTTTTTCTCAATACGCCTTTAAAGGTTTTTAAATTGTTTCATATCTGCTCAAGTTGAGATTTTTTAAGAACTTCATTTTTAATTTGTCGTAAAAGTTTACAAGTTGATTTTTTCAAAAAAGTAACAAACTGAAAACTACCTGTTAATAAAAGTCTTAAATAAAACCAAACAGGCCTAGCAATGAAAGGATGGAATTAGCACACACTGATGTTGAAAACAGCTTTGACAAATATACTAAATTATAGGAAGACTTGAAGATAATGAGGATTGAAACTGTCAAATCAGAATTGGTCAAGGTCACGAAAAGTAAGGCAAATCTGAGAAACTATCAGATTACCAGTGTCCAGAAGAGGCTAAGAGGATGTGATGACTAAACGCCGCGTGGTGCCTGGACCGCATCCTGGAATAGAAAAAGGACATTATTGGAAAACCCGGTGAAACCTAAGTAGCCTGCAGGTTAGTTAACGGCAATGGACCAATGTTCATTTCTTAGTTTTGACAAATGCGTCACAGGTAACATCCGGGGAACGGGAGGAGGAGTGTATGGGAACTCTATTACTTCTGCCACTTTCCTAAAAGTAATCCCAAAGTGCTCCCAAATACTGTATTATTATGAATATAAAGTAATTCACATTAGAGATATGAAAATGTTTTCCATAAAATTGACAAGAAAAAAGTGTAAACTCCCTAAACATCTTTCAGTTTCCTTTTTGTCCTCCTTCCCCATTTTTTCTTTATAAATACGGATTTTTAATAAAAAAACATTATTTTTTACACATTATATTAACTTACGCTGTCAAGAGTATGTGTTTCCAAAAATCCTTCCTTCCTGTCTGAGTCAGGGTCCCGCTGGGAAATGAGAAGGCGCACATCTCTGCATCTTGAAGAGCTGTGAGGGAAGGGCCTGTGACAGTGTTAGCAGCCTCGGGGCACTGCCACCTCTGAGCCTGAGGGGTGAGCAGCAGCGTCCGGAGCCGTGGGCCTAGACACAGGCAGCTCCACCACCAGACAGCGGGAGCAGAAACGCCCAGGGCCCCTTGTCCTGCCTCCCGGCCTCCCCCAACAGCGCCCACCGGCTGAACTGAAGCAGCAGCCAGGAGACCAGAAGGGTCAGCCCTCCGGACCCGGCAGAGCAGGGGAGATTGCGGGGAGGGAGTTGACCACCTGGCACTCAGCATTCTGCCCTCCCGCCCGCCCTCTCTATTGTGCTGGAGAACTAGTTGCAAGCTAAAATTGCCACCTTCAGGTGAAAGGAAAGCTTAGAAATCAAAGTGAGAAATGCTCTGATAGACTCATGCACCAAGAAAGCACAGAACGGGGCTGCACAATCCCACAGCGGGTGAGAGGGGAGGACTTCCTGGAGCAGGCCGGGCGGCCTTGGGATGGACAAGGTCCCGGCAGAAAGCACAGCAGTGAGGAAGCATCGAGGCATGCGCATGCATTCCAGGATCAGGGAATAGCAGGTCATTCTGTTCTGAAAGTGAAGGGTCTTCCTGGCTGGGGCTGCTGGGATGAAGCCCTGAGCCAGGCGGGCTGCAGAGCATGAGGATGGCCTGGGGCTCTGGTGTGGGTGCCTGGGAGCGGGTAGCTGCCATTCCGAGTGAGGAAGGATTGGTGGAATCGTTCTTGGGAAGAGCAAAAGCATGAAGTCTCTGCAGTGGTGCTTTTGCAGGCTCCGTGAGCAGGCTGCAGGCTCATGCCAGGGTCCAGAGCTCAGAAGGGAGGCATTTGGAACTCTTTTCCCACCATGTTGGGTGAAGTTGTAGGTTTGGATGAGGTCAGTGTGGCGAGAGCAGAGGATGACAAGAGTTGAGGAAAGTGTGTTGGCGGGGGGGTGCTGGTATTTAAAAGGTACACAAAAAGTTGAGGCTGTGGAGTTGGCAGCAGTGGGAATAGTAGGGCTGGGGTGAGGGAAAGGGGGTGGAAGGAAGAGGGGTCACCTATGAGTGGGGCCTCCCCCGAGAGGAGGTCATACACCCCGTGTGGTCCGCCTGCATCAACTTGTTCTTCAGGAAGCAAAGTTTCGTCAGGTTGCCATCGAGGAGGAAGGAATACTTTTTTAACATTTCTGTGGTTAGGATAAAAACTAGGTTAAAAGAATTTCTGGGACCCAGGAGCAGTGTCTTCAAAAACTAGAACCCTTGCAGGAACAGAGCATCAGGAACTCATAGGGAGTGGCGAGCAGGCCTGCCCTAGGCAACGAGGGTGCTGGACCTGGGACGGATGCGGGAGCATCCTCAGGACAGACAAAGTGGACGGAGAGTCTGTAGTACCAGCTGGGACATGCTACAGGCAAAACCCTGGCACCAGAGACAGGGTCCCAGTGATCTCTTGGCCCCTGAAGGGCTCGATGGACCCACCATGGGGTCTGAGGGCGCAGGAGCAAGCAGGGCTGGGGTGCAAGATTCCCAGAGACCTGGAGTAAAGCTGTGGCTGACCAGGGATGAGGAGACAGCTGACCCTCCTAGCAAGTAGAACGTGGCTTCCATTCTAGAAGATCCTGAACCTCCAGGAACTACACATAAATCGGTGCTGTCAATGGCATGGCAGGAAGAAAATGAAACTTCAGAGTGGCGCTGGGCACTTCGCTAGAGCACGGAGCACATTGTGCAAACAGGCACCGTGGGTCTACTCACCTCCGCACGAGAAGAACCTTGCTTTGCTGACATTTACCCAATTCCTTTAGATATTTGGGAAAGGATTTTTCAACTCTGCCAGACGGTGATGGGAGCGGCATCCTCCCAGGCAATAGCTGGAAAGCTGGATGAAGTGCTGAGGCCACCTTGTCTAGGAACACAGTTAAGTCTACTGAACACAGTTAAAGACATCATGATTCTGCCTCTGGTAACCGTAAGTCTCTCTCGTTACATAGTTGTAACTGAAATACTCAAATTTTTAATGTTTTAAATGTAGCACTTCTCATTTCAAATCAAAGCTGCTCCCAGCGTATGTGACAATGGGCCCCAGGGAACAGGCCACCGCGGGCTTTACTGCATTGCTGTGAAGCTGAGGGAGTGCTGCTGAGTCTGCTGTTGAGACTGTCCTTTCCTATTACAATAGGGTAGGATGGCCCTAGGCTCAGGGCCAAAGGATAAAGTCAGACTCTTGTGCCTTTTTTCTTTCCATGGTGTTCAGAGTAAATAGCCCATTCTTTGGAATTTGTCTGTATTGTTCCTGGGCATTTGAAGTGGGACCGTTTTAGTGTTTGTGTCTGAGCCTAATAAAAAATGCACCAGTATCACTGTAGCCATGACTGACTGCATAGCTGTGGTTTCCTAAGAGTTGGCTTCAGTTATTTTTTAATTGAGACAAGGACTTGCTCTGTCACCCAGGCTGGAGTGCAGTGGTACAATCCCAGCTCATTGCAGCCTTGACTTTCCAGGCTCAAGTGACCCTCCTGCCTCAGCCTCCCAAGTAGCTGGGATTACAGGTGCACACAACCTCACCTGGCTAATGTTTTGATTTTTTATAGAGAACGGGTCTCACTATGTTGCCCAGGCTGGTCTTGAACTCCTGGCCTCAGTGATGCTCCCACCTTGGCCTCTCGAAGGCTGTTTTTCAGATTACTATTAAATACATGCCTTTATGATGAAAAAAGAATGGGGTAGAGGGAAAAGATTAAAGCAGCAATGTGGGAAGAAAGCCAAGAAAGGGTGCTGCTCCACCAGCAGGGGCTGGAGGGAATTTCAGAGACAGTGGCCGCCACTGCCACCAGGGACAGGAAACCCTAATGGCCAGATGATCATCTGCTGCACTGGACACCACATCAGACTAAGTGTGTTTCTGCTTGGTGACTAGGACAGAGGGCAGTGCAGCCTCCAATGACATGGGGCCCAAAGGAGGAGGATAGGAGGAGCTGAGGAGAGACGGAGACAAGGCGGTTTTGAAATGGAAAATTGTTGAGCAATCTACATGCAAAACGCCTCAACTGCTGCCTGTCGTGACCATCGCCCAGCCCAGGGCACCCCTCGCTGCTCCTGGGACTCGTGCGGAGCCCACTCAGCCTCTGTACACATGCTGGTGCCCACAGGCAGGCTGCCTCTTCTGGGCAGCACGTCGCCTCTGTGAAGTGGGAACTCAGCACCGTCCGGCAGTGGCTTCCTGCTGACCCAGGCGAGCTGAACCTGAGCCACTCACCCTTGCTTTTCTCTCATCTCACGTCTTGCCACTCTGTCCCAGCCATACCTGCCTTTCAGTTACTGGTGGCATCAGCCTCTTTCAGATCTCAAGGCTCCGGCATGAGTTGTCCCCTCTGCCAGGCAAGCCTCTGCCACGCTCCTGAGGCCAGCTCCTCTTCATCCTTCAGGTCTTGCTTAAATGTCACCTCCTTAGGAATGCCCCCATGGGACTCCCAGCCCACCTCCCATCTAAAACAGTCACCTGTTTTTGTCCATTCCCCTTACTAGAAGGCAAGCTCCATGGTGGACTAAGAATGCTTGCTATTTTAGTGTTTGTCAAGTCCAAGTTAAAAATCTGTCCTAGAAACTAAAGGGGATTCTGAGCAGTTTTTTTTTTAACCCCTTTACATTTAATATGTCAAATAATTCAATATGATAGAAAGTCTACCACATAGAATAAGTCTGACAAGCTGCCTCAAAAAAAAAAAAAAAAGAAAAAAAAAAAGAAAGAAAGAAAGAAAGAAAAACCCACAATATAACCAAGACTAAACTTACCAATTAAACAAAAATAGGCTTTGAACAAGGCACCAAGGATATTCTGAATTTGGTAAACACCCTAGAAAGATACAGCAGTTCCCTTCTTTATTCAGTTGAAGGGAAGAAAAAGTGTCATAATTAGATTGAATAACGAATTTACATCTAAACTTTTGAAAATCTAAGAGAACCAAGTTGATTACCTCAACACTCTCATTGTGAAAGATATATCAGATGGTCAGTGAACTTCAATCATCAATTTAAGAGCTCAAATCTGAACATGAGGAGTTAACACAGAAGCTCTAGGCAGCTCTTATAGATGTAAAATATTTTATTTGTAAATGGTGATCTTCTAAATCTGTGTCCACAAATTCCAAAACCCATAACACTCTGTATACTTCAAAAAATTCAATTTTTGCCAACATTAGATACTATTATACAGAACAGAAAACAACAAAAACCCGGTAGGACAAATACTGGTAGGATGTCAGGATATTGTACAAGAGAAGAAAAATATTCAGGAAACAAATTTCATACAGCTATTTATCAAGAGAAAAATATATACAATTGATTTATTCTGTAAGATAAAAATACATCATGCCATATACAAGTTCAGAACTGCATCACTGAATATACCAACAGTTTACAGTCCACTTGAATTGTGCACACAAAACTTCATTTTATACTTAGCCTGTGAAGTGTCAGTACCAGAATTTTAAGTACAAAATAAAAAGCTAACCTGGTTCAAAATGCTGATTAAGTTTCTACAAGCAAACACAAAACAGTGTTTTTTTTTATTAAAGAAATGTAAACAAACAGTTCATACAAACACATTTTAAAATTACATCTTCCAAAAACCCTATTGCCAGAGTCCTGCAGCTGTAAGCATAGTCACATCTCCTCTTTTTTTTTTTTTTTTACTTTTTCAAATTTTTGTGTTAAATAGAAGGCTAGAGGGTTAGATTTAAGTTTCTGCTACATGATCCTATTATGTTTACATGATTCTCTATGGCCTGAAACAAAGTTCTAATCAAAACTACTTTTGCTGAAGAAAAAATTCAGCCTCCATTTGGGTGTATTTTTAAGCAGTTATTCACAGTTATCACAAATTGTAAGCACAAAAAAACCTGACTGAAGAAGTAGGGATGCAACAATATAATATGAAAAAATTAGTTTAAATTACCAAAACAGCTATAAAAGTTGTAGCATACGCCCTGCTCTGTCAGAAGGAAGGTGTATAAAACCATTAAGTACTAATAGACTGCAGTTTCCAAAAAACCCCAAACACTCTAGGTTGAAATTTTGGTTATTACATAATTATAATGGCATATTTTATAACACAAAATTATATTGTAACATCCCTATGAACATTTTATAAGCACCCGAGCCGCTGCAGAGCCTGGTAGCATTTGGTCAATAACTATGTTTATACTGTATTTTTTCTCAAAATATTTACATATCTGTACAAAGTAACAGGTTTGTTAGTTCTGCAGGGAACAGCAGCAGCTTGGCTTTCTTCTAACTTTATTTAAAAATAGCTTCATTCACTTATTCAATAATAAATACAAAAGTTTCTCTTATTTTACAGAAATCAAAAACTACAATAAACTGACTCATGGAATCAAGTATTTAAATGTATTTAGTGCAAGTTATTATCCCTTAGCTCTATCCCTAAGGAAGTCATTTCAGTACATTCCTTGTTCAGTGGTGTCTACTTTATTTAAAAACATTTTGAAGTTAGAGGGCCTGCCCCTTTTTAATAAGGCCGTGGCCAGCACTCTCTGTCCCCTTCGCTGGTGATTTCAGTCTTACATTCATAGGAAGGCCCCCGCCCGGGGCAGGGCAGCCATCGGCTCTTTGCCCCAGTAAAAGTTTCTCCTTAGTGAGACTAAAAAACCAAAACTACGAAACCCACCCACAAGGGGAAAAAAAACAAACAAAAAAAGAAAGAAAAGGAAAAGAAAAGAAAGCAAAGTGCTGGACTGTTCTGTAATTCTGTTTCACCTCGGCCACTTCAGGAGCGCTGCCTCCGTCAGCTTCCTCCTGGCGCTGCTCTAACCTAAAGGACTGAGGAAATCAGAACTCCCAGAAGCTTTTTCAAAAAGTCATAAAACAGAAAACAAAAATATCTTTCTGTCTGCAAAATTCCAATGGTGTGTTGAATCGCCTCTTCCTAGGGACAAGCCGCCCGCTGAGATAGCAAGGAATGCATTTCAGTTCATCCACTTCCGGCAGTTAACAGCTCCACAGTGACACGGAATCTTGTGCTGGTCATCTTCAAAGTCAAACTTATAGTCATAGCAGAGCTGCCCACGGCAAAGACACAGGGTAAGAAAGGACAGCAAGGAAGGAAATGGCGTTTCTGCCTCCTCCATCTCTCTTGCATTTTAAAACCAGCAAACAAAACAGATGTAAATTAAGGAAGACCTGATTTGTTGAGGTTCCATGGGACCCTGGGGGAACCCTGAAAAGAGACCCTGCGCGTGCACAGAGGACATGAGGGAGGCAGTATTTTCAAACAGCCAGATCTGAGAAAGGGGAGCCTAACCGGAGAAAGCGGTATTTCTGTGACTTCTCATAATGCTGTCCCTGCAGGTGGATGGAGGGGACGGGAAGGGCAGCTGCTTTCCTGCCCCTCTCCCTAAACCCAGGAGGCTTTCACCTCCCCTCATTTGCTGAATGGGGCATGCAAGTCTGGGTGAGAGGAACTGCCTTTGCCAGCTAACACTGTTTTTCCTCTTTCATTTTTCCACACTCAAGACTAAAAGGATGTCTTTCTATTTAGAGGTCACCAAATGAACATCTCAGACCAACCAAGGTAGGTGAGAGTGTGCATGAGTCCCACGGTACAAGCCTCACTGCGTGGCCCCTGCAACCCCCACCACCCCAGAGAGACCCGGCGCTGCGAAATGAAGGGGAGGACCAATAATTTCTAGGTCTCTTCTGATTGAAATTATTCTAGAACACTTGCTGGAAAGACCTTCTACACAGAAAGGAAAGAAACCATGTTTATTGAGTAGCTGTTCTTGGCAATGATTCCACTGCTTTCTTTCAGGTATCTGCTGAGTCCTTGTCCTTACAGGAAACTGGTAAGGACATCATCTTCTCCGTCTTGCAGAAGATAAAATAGGGGCTCAGATTAAACTATTGACTCAAGAATATTCAAGTAGGAAGGGGGCAGGCGGCCCTGGGCTCAGCTGAGTCTCTTCTGACCACCATAGTAGCCATCGGTTACTGGCACCATGCCAGGGCTCCCACACCCGGTCTCATTTACACGTTACTTTGAGATGTATAATGGGCCTTGGGTCTAGTCAGATCCTTATTCTTAAGAAAGGAGATTCCACAAAGACCCAAAATACAGATAGAATCCCATGAAGGGATAGGAGCACCAACAAAGTCAAGTCACTCAGGTGCGTCACTCCCCAAATGCGGGACGTTCCCTACAGAAGCCAAGCCTGCTGCTCAGTAGGCAATTCCAGAACCAAGGTACCTGAATCATGATGGGAAAGACCAAGTTGGGAAACAAATGCAGCAATTAAGGCCAATGATAATCCCAACGGGTGAGATGCTGGACCAGAGTCTCCTCTGAGAGCACAGAGACAAATGGCAAGCGTGGCACTCGGCATTTTGAAGACAACACACACCTGGACTGCTGGAGAATGTGTGGTTGTGAGCACTTGGTTAAGCATGCACTGATCGCCAGCGTGAGCACACAATTCTCAGCAGCACAGCTGCCCAGATTTGCCACCCATAGCCCAACAGCGCCATCCGCCCATAGCCCAACAGCGCCATCCCAGGAGCCACGGCCCTCGTGGAGATGGACGGGGATGCTCTTTAGAGAGGGGACGCTGCCAAACTGTCCAGGTTAAGGGGATAAAGAAGGATCCTATGGCACACAGAAATGGTACCACCTGGGTGCCACGCGGATGCTGAACCCATGGCACAGAAAGGAAGGGGGAGGTGACAGCAAATGCTTACAGAGCTGCCATGTGGAAGAAGGTGGAACTGGAATGCCTGAAGGGTGAAATACTACAGGGTGGGAACATCTGGCCTACTATAGAGACAGTTTTTATCACAACAAAGAATTGGGAAACAAGTGAGCAAGTTACCTGTGTCAGGAGGAAACTATTCACCCAGGATCTAAACGACATGGCAGACACAATCTCTCAGATCTTACCTCTTCTCCTTTCTGGATTCTCCGATTGGAGCTGATGATAATTTTGTGTCCT
Source organism: Theropithecus gelada (assembly GCF_003255815.1). Taxonomy (NCBI): domain Eukaryota; kingdom Metazoa; phylum Chordata; class Mammalia; order Primates; family Cercopithecidae; genus Theropithecus; species Theropithecus gelada. The sequence goes on from NC_037670.1 coordinate 176,182,722, forward strand.
CTCTCAAAAGTCACCACTTCAGCCACACAATTAGGTGCACATGAATGGTTGATATACCTGCAAGCCACCATGTCAGAAAACTACATTGTAGAACAGCTAGAAGCAGGTTTTAAAACTTTCCATTTATTGAGAAAACAGTTTTTGCTAATTAAATTTCTATTTGCCCATTAGAGGAAGTACAAATACAAAATTTAACTAAAACTGCTCAAAACTCATTTGCTCTGAATTTTTAATCGCTGCCAGCCTGTAGTGACAGCCTTTCTCCTGGCTTCAGCGTTCACTGCCCCCAGCACTGGCCCCCTGAGCAAAAGCACTCCCCATCAGGTCCCTTGCTGCCTCACCTTGCAGGCCCTCCTGTGAGTGTCGCGTCAATCACGTGGTCGTTATCCATGCGGAACATGTACACACCACGGTTCTGAGGGAAAAGTCAGGCAGTCATCAATGTCGATCTGAAACTCCCCTCTGTGTTCCTATCCACACCAGGAGGACTCAGTCGAAACTGAACGGAACGGCACCCTGATCACCCTTACTGTGGATATTCTATTAGGCACAGATAACATTTACATGGCACAAATGGAAAGCATGAAATCAGCAGGTTGTGTGTGAAGCCAGGATCATTAATTTATAGTTATCTATCAGAGTAAACCATAACACCACTTGAAAGAGAGAAAACTGATAAAAATACAATAATATACAGATATTGCTTTTGTTTGAAGCTGGATGCAGCATGACAGGCTTCATTCTGCCTTTCAGGGTGTTTGGTTGGCATGGAGAAAGGGAGAGGGCGATGGTGCTGTTTATACAATCGCAGGGTCCAGACACCTACCTGAGACTCATAAAGTTTCTCTTTTCTGTTTGCTACTTCATTTCGAATGATAGTCCCGATATACTCAATGACCATGGTGTGCTTCTCAATGTCTCTAGCAGCATACAGGCCCAGCCCCTTAAAAAAAAAAAAAAAAGTGTTTATATACTTCCAATTTATTTGACAACAAATCTATTTTCTCTTTCTCATACAAAGGTTTTACCCTTGGGTCTTATTAGAAGCCATACTGAAGTTTCACTTGAACTCAAATCATTTTTGAATATGCTATTTTCTGAAATTTAAAAAATTGGACATTTTTACTACTTAAAACTAGGCCATCACTAGCTTCTTCCTATGTCTTTTTTAGCACTAAATTCTTAGGGTTTATGTACAAATACTGTGGCTTAGCTGTCTTACGTATTAGACTATCTAATCTTCCAGATTAGACAGCTGAGTTCCCACCAACTAAATAAGCTTATTGACTTGTGGTGTTTATTTTACCCCAATACTATTTCAAAAAAGACATAATAAATTTAATAACACAGAAATCGGGCTAACTATAACCAATCACTGATACTGTAAATAGTATCTGAGTTTCCCAGGAGCCAGGGCAAAGAGCAGACACAGGAAACGTCACTCTGCTGTAAATACCAGGAACGTTGGAAACAAATGAAGCTCTTGGCGAAGGCAGATTTTTCACTAATACAAAATTCTGAGCCTGGGAAAGAAGTCTGAAATGGCTGAAATGGAAGCAGCTCTCACTGCGCAGCTTGTACTCCCGTGCTGGTGGCCTGCTAGGTGCACTATTTTAGGTTGGTAGCACTGCTTGTAGAGAAACATACTAAAAAACTGTGGGTCTTTCCCACACAGTTGTATTTTCTTGTCCCAATTTTGGGTTTTTGCTCTTAATTCCGACTAGAAGGCAACTGAATGCAAAAGTACTAGACTAGATGTACTAGACTAGATGCAACTGAATCAGAAGTACTAGACTGGAATGCAATTCTAGAACTGAACTGAATTCTAGAATGTAGCAATCAACTGCATTCTAGTCGGAATTCCTAGGACCATGTGCTGCCCCAGCTGCGTCCTCATGAAGCACATCCGGGAGCACACGGTGGGAAGAGCCATGTGACTGACTTACCCTCTGAACAGTCATCTTTGGTTATCTGTTCTACTCCAGATACAACTCACAAGTGAATGAACCCGGTAACACACTTAGTGTGTATGGAGATCAATATAGTGTGGTTTCAGAACAAACAAGATCAGTGGAAATGAAGAGATTCCAAATAGGCCAGGCGCAGTGGCTCACACCTATGATCCCAGCACTTTGGGAAGCCAAGGCAGGTGGATCCCTTGAGGTCAGGGGTTCAAGACCAGCCTGGCCAACACGATGCAACCCCGTCTCTACTAAAAATACAAAAATTACTTGGGCATGGTGGTGCGTGCCTGTAATCCTAGCTACCAGGGAGGCTGAGGCAAGAGAATTGCTTGAGTCCTAGAGGCAGAGGTTGCAGTGAGCTGAGATCATGCCACTGCACTCCAGCCTGGGCGACAGAGCGAGGCTCCAGAAGCTGAGGCATGATAATTGCTTTAATCTGGGAGGCGGAGGCTGCAGTGAGCTGAGATGGCACCACTGCACTCCAGCCTGGGTGACAGAGTAAGACTCTATCTCAGAAAAGAGAAATAGATCCCTGCATATATGAAAATTTAACATATAGTAGTAACTGGTATTAACATTCAGTTTATAGTCTAGATTTTGTGGGGTTAAAAGAAGAAGAAAAAGGCTGGGCGCGGTGGCTCACACCGGTAATACCAGCACTGTGGGAGGCCAGGTGGGTGGGTCACAAGGTCAGGAGTTTGAGGACCAGCCTGGCCAATATGGTGAAACCCTGTCTCTATTTTAAAAGAAAAAAAAAAAAAAAAAAAAATTAGCCGGGCATGGTAGTGCACACCTGTGGTCCCAGCTACTTGGGAGGCTGAGGCAGAAGAATCGCTTGAACCTGGGAGGCAGAGGTTGCAGTGAGCCGAGATCATGCCACTGCACTTCAGCCTGGGTGACAGAGCAAGACTCAGACTCAAAAAAAAAAAAAATTCGGCCAGCCATGGGAGCTCATGCCTGTAATCCCAGCCCTTTGGGAGGCCAAGGCAGGTGAATTGCTTGAGTTCAGGAGTTCAAGACCAGCCTGGACAACACAGCAAAACCCCATCTCTAAAAAAATATTTTTAAAAAATTAGCCAAGTATCGTGGTGTGAGCCTGTAGCCCTAGGTTCTCAGGAGGCTGAGGTAAGAGGATTGCTTGAGCCCGCGAGATCAAAGCTGCAGGGAGCTGAGATTGCACCACTGCACTCCAGCCTGGGTGACAGACTGAGACCCTGTCTCAAAAAAGAAGAAAATAAATCGGTTAAATATGAGTGGGTTACTTCTAAATGGCCCTTCAACAATTGGTTATCCAATGGAAGAAAATGAAATTATATTTTAAAAATTTTATGCAAGAAAAACTCTACAATACATATACGATCTCGGGTCTTGACCAAGACTAGATGCAATAGAAAATTATGTATGTCTGTCTATATAAACATTAACTTTTACAAGAAAAAAGATGTCACACTTGCTGGTAGGCAAAGGGTATTTTGCAGGGGAAAATTCTGAACAGTGTAAACTGCTACAAATTGAAAAATGGACAAAGGATATGAATATGCAATTCCTAGGAAAGCAAATCCAAATGGCCGACATGAAGAGCTGCCTATTCAATTAAGGTAACAACATCAATCTATATTTATCAGGCCAACTGAACAAAAAAATAGTAACACCAACCACAAATGGGAAACGAGAAAACAGCCTCACATGCTGCAGAAGAGGTGTGCAACGAGGGCCTTGTTAGAAAAGCGGCAATATCTATTGAAATGAAAAGTTCACACACTTTTACACAGAAACCTTACTTTTGGGAATATAGCCCATAGGAGTGAACTATTAATTCATTTTGATATTTGTACAAGATATAGCAACAGTTTGTTATGAGAAAAATTATAAACACCATAGTAGTGCAATGGTTTAACTGCAGTTCATCAACACTATGGAACATCACCATTCAAGAGAATGACATGAAGCTACCTCAGTTGATGCAGAGGGACCTCTGAGTATTACGGAGAAAAGGAAGATGGAGAAAAAGAAATATAACATGATTCCATTTTTATATATGTACATAAAAGTGTATATATTTCTAAGATATTAGCACAGAAAAACAGGATATGTATTAGATCATCCACGGGATCCCCAGGGAGGTGGGCAGATGGGAGGCTGGCAGGATGAAATGAGTGAACAGACAGAAACCAGAGCTCTCAAAAATGCTTCAGGTTCAAGATGACAGGTTGAACACAGTTAAGATATCCACTAAAATCACAGTAAAAGCACATTCCTCAAGAACACGAATGGGTGTAAGAGTGAATGGACTATTTAAAATGAAAAGTAATTGACTTAGCAGGAGAAAGCTACAACTGGAAGGAGGAGAGGCAAAGCACTAATTCACCTACAGAATCCGAGAAAGGCTCAACAGAAAGGGGCAACAGCAGAGAAAAAACAAAGATACTCCACTCATCACGTACAAACAGAATGCCAAACATCAAGATCAAGAGCAGAAAGGGCTCGTAGCTCATCTTTAAAAATGGACAAGAAAGATTAGCAGATAAAGTAGAGGAAGTCTCAGAAAGAACAGAGAGACGAGGAAACCAAAAACAGAAGGGGAGAAAGGATATAAGACACATTATTCTCTGGCATCCAGGGGGCCCCACCTCCAGAGCTGGATTCAGTAAGGCTGGGCTGGGCCCCAAACCTGTACGTCCTAACAAGCTCCCTGGGTGATGCTGCTGCTTCTAGTCTCAGGTCCACACTTCAAGATCCTGAATCTCAGGGGTCTTCGTGCAAACACAGAGGGAACAGAGGGGCAGAACTTGCAAAAGAATGAACACAAAACACATTTCTCAGACAGAAGGTCACGATGCTCCAGGTTGAAAGGGCTCATCAAGGGAGGAAAGCAATCAATAAAAAGACCTTCACTGAGGCATAGTTCCGTGAAATGTCCAAATATCAATACAGAGAAGATCCTACAAACATCTAGTGAGGAGTAAAAGGGTTCCGACAAAGGAACAAGAATCTGAATGAATATAGACAAAGGAATGCTGATCCAATTTATATGGTAAAGGTATTTCCCTGGCTGCTGAGAAGGAACTGGATGGGAGGAGACAGCCAGGCCTGGAGTGGTACAGGTAAGTGAGATGTGGATCAAGATAGGGCTGGGAACCTAAGAGTGGATCTGAGGGAATTTTTAGGAGAAAACAGAACTTGATGATGCTTTAGGTTTAATCTGGGGGTACTGAGACCAACGTACACAAATGGTGACATCACTGAGTAATCCAAGGAGCCTGTAGGATGGCGGGGTTTAGGAGCTGGACAAGTGTGACAAAGTAAGAGCTTTGTAATTCCATTCTGAGACATCCAAGGAGAAAAATGCTGAACAGGCATTTGGATATTTGGGTCTGCAACTCAGAAAGTATGGACTATAGGTGTAAACTCAAATGCTCAGCCTATACATGGCCTTACTTGTAAGACAGTCCACAGTCTACCAAAAAACGTGCAATGATTTCATGAAACAGTAGCTTCCAAAAGATAAGGTAACTTCCAAAATGGGTGTACCTTTTGAAAATATTTTCATTTGTATTTCTCTGAAGTGCTTGAAACAGCTCTACTGAGCACTCCACAAATCCAGAGTGTGCAAATTACAATGCTACCTGCCTCCCAGGAGCTCTCAACAAGATGCAAAGATGTGGATTCCACTGGTCTGCTTTCCATTTGGGGAAGCCAATCACTAAGTTCCAAGACTACAGATTAAACCCCTCGTGTTATGAAGGGACAGGATGTGAAGTGATTTTGGAAACAGGTTTCTGTCCGCGCAGCTATGTGAAATCATTTTCACATACTGGACGTCAACAGCTTCAGACTGCTAGACTCTACCCTGTCTCTCCACTTCCTGTACACAAAGTATTTCTTCACCTGAATCCGAGACCGTGCCAGATACACATTGGATTTCCATTCAGTCTTCATCTTCCGGTACTGCGAGGACTTGGAGTGAACAAACTGTTTACTATAAGGTGCGTTCAGTTCTCCAGTGACTGTGCTCTGAAATGACTTTGAGGTGCTGGTGCTGTTTAAGGTGTGAGGCCTGCAGACAATGGCATATCAACAGGAAAAAAATAAAAGGAAAACTGAAGATACCTCTGAGTAATGCCTAAAACCAGGTTAATTCAAATTCTTACTGACAGAAACATACATGGAAAGCTGCCTAGCAGAGACACACGGCGAGTTCTCTTATGTAATTGGGCACATACACAGCCAGACAGCAGGGTTTGTAAGCAGCAGACAAATCAAGCACAAGAAACCACTAATACGCCTAGAAACCCTGGGCTGTACTATGTGAAGTTAAAACAAAATACCTTAACACAAACCTCTTGACATGGGCACTCATTTTAGGTTCAGAACGGGCACAACCTGTGGGGTTAACGGCAAGAGGAAGTTCCATGAGAGGATTTCGGCCGTATCGGAAGGTATAGTTTTCACATGCCTCAACCCCAGGTAGCTGAAAAGAAGCAAAGTAGACACAAAGTCAACCCATCTGATGGCGACTACAGACAATCTCAAGCTGGTCAAAGGATGGCCCATGGCAGAAATAACTCGTCAACATTTTCCTCGATACTAAAATGGTCTTCTAGCTTATGTTCACACTATCAGCCTGCAGGTAGATCTACTTAAATATGAGTAAGCAAATTCAGTTTCAAAGCCACACTTAGGTAAACCTGCCAAATGCTCCTTGAAGAAAAAGATTAGCCCATGCAACAAACACTGGCTGACCAATGTACACGCTTGTGTGATTTCAGGGTCTGCCTATTCCAATACCCACAACACAGGGCATGTAGTGATTCGCATTTAGTTCTTTCACCTGGATTAATGCCAACTTTTCTATCTCTGTCTGGAATTTTACAATTAAGAATAGCTTAAAAATCATGTATAAGGTTTCTTTCTTGATCATTTCTCACTTCTTTCAACTTGACTTTGATATGATGAGGTTGTCACTCTCCATGTCCTGGGAACACAGAGCACAGGTGTTAACTCAAGGTTTACTCAAAGTAATTTACATGTTAAACGTCTTTTCTGGAAGACATTGCTTGTGAAATTTATTTCTCTACAGTCATAAAAGATAAGCATCATTTAGGCAGGGCCATTCCAAAGAAAACAATTAGGCACATTACTCAGTGGCTTTTGGGGTTTCCTCTGCTTCTCCAAAGAAAACACACCAATGATATTTTTATTCTTGAAAACAATGCCTTAGAATCATACAATTTTCTAAAACTATTGTGTAGATGTGGTTCAGTTAGACTCACTGCCAAACAGGCTTGTAATCTTTTAAGCAAAGAGATGTCAGAGGACATAAATCAGTGCTGCTGCCATCTACTGCCCTCTAGTGACTTCACCCTAGGAAGAGGGCAGGAGAGTGGCCATAAATACCTAGTGTCAGGAAATGGGCACACTGACATTCTGAGGTGGGAGCAACTTTAGAAAGGCAAGGGAAGAGGAGAGTGTCCTCACCCATCCAGCACACCCAGAAGATGTGACAAGCCTGGTGTCCTTCACCCCTGCTTGCCTCCAGCCTGGAAAAGAACCTTAAGTTTGTTAACTACCTCACTGGGTGAATACCACGTACTGAGTTCTCCCGATAAATCACCAATGCCTTGTTTCCTCTAAGACAAACGGGTTAATCCACAGGCTACGTCACTTTCTGAAGAGTGCCATAAATGTTACAGCATGTGTTCAAGAGGTCACACTGAATTAGGAAAGCAATTCCAACCTCAAAGCCTGACCAAGACACTCACTGATTCTGCTATGCGTGCCACTGCAGAGACGGTCAGGCCAAACAGATCCTCTCCTTTTAAATATGCTGGGAAAAGCTGGAGCATTTCAGACTTTTTTCTCACACATGCCACAGGCTCCAGTATCTTATCCCAGACACCTACATAGGGACAAAAACATAATTTTTATGGGAAATAGGATACAGTATAAAAAACAAGAGCAAAATGAAGAATAACCACTCACAAAGATTTACTAATTTCCAAAAAAATCCTGTTGGGCAATAATCTAATAAGTCTGTTTGGTAATAATCTAATGAATCTGTTTATTAAATGGCAGCGATTTATTTTAAAGACCTAAATTTTGGAGAAAATAATAGATTAAGGACATTAAAGTGGAAAAATTTAATATAACTGAAATTCATGCAAACAGTTCATTACTTTCATACTGGCCATATAACATATCAGATTATAAAATGATTAGTCTAATTGGTAATGTCTATAGGTATGTTCCTTTCCCCTCAGATTTAAAATGTTAAATTGATATCTTCTTTGGAATTATCTTTAGAGCATTTTCAGACTTTTTTTTTTAAGTGCTAAACTTAAGAAAGCAGCTCTACATAATTTTGTTTGTGTACTTTCTACATAAGCAAAAGTGGCAATCTAGACTTAACCACAGAGGTCCAGACTAAGTGTTTAATTTCCATCTCTAAACTGAAGTAATATCTGATGCTAAGATAAGACAATGTATACAGTATGGTTTAGATGTCATTCCTGCCTTCTAGAAGCTGACTTTAAGAAAAAGGGGGTCCCCGCGGGGTGCAGTGGCTCACGTCTGTAATCCCAGCACTTTGGGAGGCTGAGGCAGGTGGATCACCTGAGGTCAAGAGTTTGAGACCAGCCTGGCCAACATGGTGAAACCCCTAAAATACTAAAAATACAAAATTAAAAACTACTAACAATACAAAAATTAGCTGGGCATAGTGGTGCATGCCTGTAATCCCAGCTACTCGGGAGGCTGAGGCAGGAGAATCGCTTGAACCCGGGAGGTGGAGGTTGCAGGGAGCTGAGATCGCACCATTGCAGGCCAGCCTGTGCAAATAGAGAGAAACTCCATCTCAAAAAAAAAAAAAAAAGGAAAAAGGAGGTTCCCAATGCAAATGACAGGCAACCTTTATCTACAAATCATTCTCAGATTTACTTCACCAACTCTTATGTTCAAAGATATATTGACAATGAAAGTCTTTAGACAACTGTATAGCAGAGAGAGCAAGGTGTGAGAACACAAAGAAGACTGGCATTTGTAAATGAAAAATACACATTATAAAATATAAAATGAACACGAGACAAACATGAAAAACTGACAAAATGCATTCGTTAGCCTGACATCAGAGTAAGTAGTCTGCACAGCATGTGAATGGCAGACGTTACCTTTAGGTGAGATGTCACTTAGAACCAGGTCTTCATGGCCTTGTTCCACAATCCTGATGACAAACACCGGGCGCCCGTCCTTCTCCTCAATGGAGCACAGGTAGCGGCAGCGCCTGTTGGCGTAACGCGTGCTCCAGTACAGCCGGCTGGCTTCATAGCCCACAGGGAAGAGTGCTTTAGGAGAATGGAATGCTTGCATCTGCTGTGGAAGCAGCTGACCGATTGTGTGGAAGATGAGGCTACCCACGCGAAAGGTATGGTCCCGTTCTCCTCGTTGCACGATGCTAGCAATCTGTCGCACCTCATCACGCTGAACATAGACCCTCCTGAAGACTGCAAAGTAACTTAATTCTTGCTCATGAATTCCCTTTGGTTTGTGCATGGGGCAAAGCATAGTTTTGTCCTTAAAAAACATGCATTGTGCTTTAATGGCGCAAGTAAAGTGATAAATGTTGGTGCATCGAAATCTGTGGCATCCACTAGTGGCACCTGTCTTGTGACAGAAGACGCATTTCATTTGTAGGCCTCTCCTCAGAGCTAGCTCCACATTTATTAAGGCACCAGCCTGAGTCTCATAGACCTCCGTGGACCACAGAGCGCAGTTCAAGTGGACCCACAGATCCAAGTCAAGGTTGAGTAGCCTTGCTGGTCCATCTGTCAATCCATCACCTTCTTCATGACAAAAGCAACATTTCCGATAGTCTTTGGGCACAGGATCAGGTTTAAGGGAAGTGCCCAATTTCTTTAGAAATTCATCTATTTCATCCTCACAAGGTGGTTTAAATGTCCCCTTAGGGATTACAATATGAATGCTCCACTTCTTCCATTTCATTCCTCTCCATTTTTTATTCAGCGGCCTACAGTCTTCAAACCCACCATGCACAGTTCTTAGCCGAGGCTTCAGCTTGACTGTTACCTTCAGCTCATCTGGCTTGGCCTCTACTTTGGCTGCTTCAAAAGCAGGAGGGAAGGCGATAGGCGGTGAGGCAGGGGGAGAAGCTTTCTCCTGGAGCTGGGGGAGACAGTGCACATCCAAAGTGGAGATGTTGTTGCTGTACTGATGAAATGCTTTGGAAGGCGTTTCTCTCATAGGTGATTGTGGCAATGAAGGAATGGATTCCTGGGCAACAGAAAGAAACCATGACAAAGAAAAATAATTCACAAGCCCGAAAAGCAATTCTTGTTAAGAAACTGAGCAGTATGACTGAAGAGGATGTGTGACCTGAGGGAGAGTCAGCAGTAAGTGCTGGGGCTCACGCATCGCAGAAACTGACCATGCTCTAAGGTGCACAGGGATAGAGAACGGGTGACGGCAGCTGTGCTGCATCCTTTCCAGGCCTTTTCCACAAAGCCATAATTCTGGAGAATATTCTGTTCTTATACTTTCTGGGACAATCCCCTTTCTAACTATATTAAAACCAGAAAAAGAAAGAAAGAAAGAAAAAAACCACAATGCTTTCAGAAGAACTAATATAATTTGTACAGCGGAACAGTGTTTTTTGTTTAACCAAATAAGAATGCTGCAACATCACTTCTTGAGAGCTTATCTCCTCTCTAAAATTCACATCTGTTAATCTCAGGCTTAATCAACTGGTGTAAATGTCAGAGAAAGGGAAAGAGCCCCTGTCAACAAATGGATCATATTAACTTTTCTCTGAGGCTTCTCAGCTCTGATCTGGCTGCTGAAAGAGTTGAGCTGAGAGGAAATCTCCAATAGCTTATTTACTTTATGATCCAGAATATCATAAACTAATAAAAACCAACCCATGGGGGCTGCCCTCTTTTCACATGCCCCAATCCTGACAAGGTACCTGAAAAAAGACATGCCTCACACCAAATCAGGCAGGGACTGCAATCAACTTAAACTATATGGTGAAAAAAACCTCCCTGCATTTAAGCTGATACATTTTAAGGTCTAAATTTATCTGTCATATAGCTTGAATTTTATTACAGGCATACTATACACAACTACCTGTTAGAAGGAAGTCTTCAGAATGTTCTTCTGTGAAAGACATACTAGAGCAATAACCTGGATGGAGGACTGACTGGCAGTAATAATGTAAAGGAAAAGCTTCCTTCAAAACATGATTACAAACATATCATTTGTGTCAACTGTTCAGTGGGACACACTCAAATTACACAAAATTAAGTAAAGCAGACCTCTTTCACCATACTGTGAGCAAAATGTTTTCTCTTAAAATGCACATAAATAGTCTTAAATTTTATCTTTAAACAGGTTTTCCTATCGGGGTAACATCAATAGAAGTAATTTTAAAATACTGATTAAGATATTTATGGCTAGGTGCGTGGCTCACACCTGTAATCCCAGCACTTTGGGAAGCCGAGGTGGGTGGATCACAAGGTCAGGAGTTGAGACCAGCCTGGCCAACATGGTGAAACCCCATCTCTACTAAAAATACAAAAATTAGCTGGGCATGGTGACGCGCACCTGTAATCCCAGCTACTCGGGAGGCTGAGGCAGGAGAATCGCTTGAATCGGGAAGCGGAGGCTGCAGTGAGCCGAGATGTGCCATTGCCCTCCAGCCTGTGGGACAGAACGAGACTGTCTCAAAAAAAAAATATTAAACTGGTAAAATTAAAGATTTTAGTATTAGTGTTCTATTTACTTAACTTTTAAAAAGTAACTCTGCCCACTTTTGTCAAATAACTAAGTTGAAAGGGCAGCACGACTCAAGGCTCTCCACACCTTCTCCTCCTCTGCCGCGACAGCATCTGCCTTGGATTTCCCACACAGAGCTCCATGAAGGCAGGGACACATCTGTTTATTCACTCCCACATGCCCAGAACAGAAATCACTTGTTATACATTGTTATCAGCTGAGATTATCCTCATCTCACCTTGTTTTCTGAGTTTTTTGCTTGTGCAGTTGATGAATAAAGAATAAAGCAGTTATTACTACAAAAAACAATATCCTTCTCTACCCTCTTGGTGCTTTCTCGGGAATCCTGAAAAGCAAAGAGAAATGTGTGGGAATCTCAGCAAATCAAAATTTAATAAAAACAGGATCTATACATTGTTTTTATGTTATATTCAAAAGCGACAGTGATTCTTTACCTTAATAGCAGAAAGAAAACTATGTCCCAATATTTAGCATGTGATAATTTAGCTAGGGAGAAAATAAACGTACAGAACCAAACTATGTGGTCCACAGTTCACTCTATTTAAAATATGTAGTCCTCATAATATTCCATTTAACAGCCTGTTGTAGGTCTTTGGTGTTCAGCTCAAGCACGTCTAACATATGCTGATGCCACCACCCGTAACATGTGTCCATCACACCACCATAAGTGGTGTCTCTCTCTGATGTTGGAAGAGACACTGCCAAGGACAATTTCGCTGGAGGTAGGAGGTGGGGTCATAAAAGGAATAGCAAAGTACCTTGTTCAAAAGGGTCAGATCTTTGAAAGATTTCCGCACACCACTTCCAAGAATAACCACTTTACAATGACAACACCACTGTGGTCTGAGTGCTGTGCTTTCTGCAATACCATGACTAGAATCCTTATATCCAGAAAGACCTAAAGGCAATCAACTTTTGTTAGTAATTAAAACTGACTAATGACACAAGGTGGCACATGGTGAAAAATTATGTAACATCAACTCATTACAACATGGTTCATTAACTTTACATTATTCTTTAATTAATTAAAAAAACTTATCTTTTAAGCAATGGTTACAGAATCAATTATCTGACACTAGGGCCGAAATAAAGAAACATTCCTATTCTCAAATAGCCGGGAAAACAATGGCAGTGTAAAAGAAGAATCTAATTAAACTAAGTCGCCAAGAGAGATTACTAATTCAGTCTAAGTGCAAAGTAAGACAGAGGGGGAAACAGATATTACTTTTGCTTGCAGGTTAAGATGGTAAAAAAACATTTTATGAAAGATACAATAATATGGCCGGGCGCGGTGGCTCAAGCCTGTAATCCCAGCACTTTGGGAGGCCGAGACGGGCGGATCACGAGGTCAGGAGATCGAGACCATCCTGGCTAACACGGTGAAACCCCGTCTCTACTAAAAAATACAAAAAAAACTAGCCGGGCGAGGTGGCGGGCACCTGTAGTCCCAGCTACTTGGGAGGCTGAGACAGGAGAATGGCATAAACCTGGGAGGCAGAGCTTGCAGTGAGCTGAGATCCGGCCACTGCACTCCAGTCTGGGCGACAGAGCAAGACTCCGTCTCAAAAAAAAAAAAAAAAGATACAATAATAAATGTGTAAGAGTCTTAAGTAAGTGTGACTTACAGAGTCAGAAATGAGGAAAGAGCCAAGGCCAACGATAAGAAGGTCAGGAATTAGAAAGCATCATTCAGGTGCAGTGTGAAGGCAAAAAAGAACAGGGAAAAAGTGACAGAAACAGCTAGAAGCCAAGAGGAGGAAGCCAGGGCCTGGACTGAGTATGCTTGTAAGACTGCCAGCAAAGCAGGAAGGAAAGCGACATCATGGTTGGTCTAAGGAAGTTGTTCCATTCTCAGAGATGGGAGGCATGAACACCTCTGTGGGAAGAGAAAGGCCCTGTAGAGCTGGTGCAGAGGTAAAACAAGAGGGAGGCGAGGATGGAAAGTGGAGAACGGGAAACAGAACCCACGTCAGGTCGCCAGCTCCATCTGTACCAGGTGGCCCAGGAGCAGTGGGATGGGGGTTGGGAGGCAGGAAGAACAAAAGCTGCTCGAGGGCAAGCCCATCACAGGCTACTTCTGGCAGCCTGCGCAGATGGCTGGCACCCACATGGTGACAGCATGACAGAATACACAGGCCAAAGCACCAGAGGTCAAATCACACCACAGAAAACAGAACACCCACACATGGAGAGTTCACCAAGGACTATACACCAGCATGTTACCTGTCCATAGTTAAAAGATAATCGGTATCTCAAAGAGTAAGCTTAACTTTTGAATCAGGAATGGATATGGGGTTAACAAAAAGCTCATTAGCTCACCATTGCTTGTTGGAGGAAATGGTACATTAGGCTGCTTCAGCCGGTAAGAGCTCACTAATCTGGGAGGGTTTGCAGATCCTGGCGGAGGCCCACGGAGAAGTAAATGCTGTCGATACTCCAAACCCGGGTTGATTCTGTGGCTACTGACCAAACCCATGGATGGGACATCTGGAGCATTGCTAACCTCATAGCTGTTAGGGATTCGGACGTGAAGAAGGTCGGAAAACGCAGCCACAACACTACTAATGTTCTAAAACCAAATGCAAATGCTGTGTTATTCACCCAGAAGGCAACAGTGAACCACTGAAGAAAAATACACACTTAGGATAAATCCTCTTTGCATGATACATAGATTCTAAGAAAATCCAACAAATTTTATTTAGACTCAAAGAGTCTCAGGAAAAAAATTAGCTCTAACGAACCAATATCCAAAAAAAACAAAATTTATGAACAGAAATCCTCTTAAAGGGATTCCAATTAACATTAAATATCTAGGAACACATTAAACTATTTTAGGTATTGTAACATCGGACAGGCCCGTCAGTTCCCACAGGTGGTCAGAAAGCTTACTTCCATGGGCTTCCCTCCAGCTCTGGCCAAATGTGACACAACCCATAAGAACAGACAAAGGTCTTGCTATTGCTGTATTTTGTTGATAACCAAAATATCACATCATTGGACTTTAGTTTGGTCTCTACTGAAATGTCTTCACAGAATTCAGAGTTAAAAAAATAAAAAATCCTCAGCAAATTACTAGTGTCTGATACAAGCAGATGCCACTTTAAGAACATTTCTATTGCTTCTGCAAAACTGTTATTGTTGATAAAGTTCTTTTTCATTAATTTTCTTCTCTGTTAACGGTTATAAAGAAGTTTTTCTCTGAGCTGGACATGACGGCTCACACCTGTAGTCCTAGCTACTGAAGAGGCTAAAGCAGAAGGATGACTTCAGCCCAGGAAGTTTGAGACTGCAGTGATCTATGACTGTGCCACTGCACTCCAGCCTGGGTAACAGAGGGAGACCGTGTCTCTATTTAAAAAAAAAAAAAAAGAGTTCTCTGAAGTATACGTCCTTTAATAAGAAAATGTGAGCTCTAATTTCCCTTTTTACTTGACGTAGGCTGAGACCAATTCAGTGACAAAGGATGGCACTCAAAGGCAGGTGGGAGGTCTGCAGTGAGCATCAGCCCTGCTCTCTGACCCTTCATCCTCAGTGATCCTGTTGTGTGTGTTTCACGGTAGACACCTGACCCATCTTTTAAAATTGGGGACATACTGTTTAAGAAATCATTTAATCTTTTACCTCAGCAGCTGTAGGATGCAGAGTAATTGCTACAGATATAAGACCCGATCTGGGACCATTTGGGGAAGAACCAAAAGGTGATGCAAAATATAAAGTGCCTGGCTCAGTTTTGATGTCATTCCTTCTTGATTCGGAACCTTAAAAAAAGACAGAAAAAAAAAAAAGAGGAAAAAAGTGTTAATAATGGATTTTCAAAATCAAAATATTTACATTGGTAAATTGGCATAGGGTAAAGGGAAATAATAAGGTTAAGTGTTTTTCTTACTTTTCCCAGCAGTGCTAGGAAGAATTGGAATGATGGGGGATGGCACCGGTTCTGGAGGCTCCTCCTTGACCAATGACAGATCTGGGTACCTGCTCACTTCTACCCCAACCACACTCTCAGGAGAGGACGAGGGAACAAAACTGTCAGGAGTGTCTCGATCACCACAGTGATCCTGTATCCTGAAAAAAATAAACACACCATCAAAGTGTGCAAATCCACCCGTGAGGGCTTCCTGTGCCAACCCTGCTGACATCTATGAGTACAGCTGTAAGGACACTCTGGCAGCAGCACCTATACGATGCACAGCAAATGAATCAGCTCAGAGCCACACTGGGAAGAAAATACAAGAACAATATTTAGCTACAAAATAATCTAAATGGTATGCTTCCTTTTAAACAAAGCTTCAGCACCAAAGTTTGAAGACCTGCCAAAGAGGAAGATGTTCTGATTAGCACATAACACAGAAAGCATCAAAGCCCCTTTTCAAAATCCCAGATCGTTGAGCCTAGGGCAGCACTCCTGTAGCTTGAAAAGGAAAGAGCTGCTGGTTGGATTTAACTAAAAAGGAAGACTTTAAAAAGATTTTAAAAAGGAAACAGCAGTCCAAGCACATATGCAATGGTCACACCTGCACACACCAGACCGGGAAAACAGTCATCCTATTGCACACGCCTGACCAGGAAAACAGCCGTTCTACCTGCACACACCTGACTGGGAAAACAGCCGTCCTACCTGTACATACCGGACCGGGAAAACAGCCGTCCTACTGCACACACCTGACTGGGAAAACAGCCACCCTGCTTCACACAGCTGACCGGGAAAACAGCCGTCCTACTGCACACACCAGACAGGGAAAACAGCCGTCCTACTGCTGCTCTTTACACCGGCAAGACAGGAGAAAGCTTGGCCATTGACTTCATCGGCCCTTATTTTTCTTAACTGATTTAAGTGAGGTGAGAAAAACAAAAGACTGGTCCCTCCTATTGAGTTCAAGTTCGAGTCTACCAGGGCAATTGTGAGGTCTCAGACTGAGTCACAGAACAACCCTGTGGAGCTGCTGTCTCCCACTCCTCATGCAGAGAAGTTGCTGTCATGCAGGAGACCCAAGAAAGGCTGACCCGCTGAGGTACAGTAGAAAGGGGACCTGGATCCTCAATCCGGACAGATTATTCTCCACTTTGGTCCATAGTTTCCCCATTAATAAAGTAAGGGACTTAGGTTAAATAAATGTCTGATCAAAGAGAGGGTAGTGGGCAGATTTTCCAAGGAAGAGAGAATTATTTGATGATGTTGTAAGAACCCTCTGGATCTAAAGAGTTGGGCAGCAATTATCTACTAAGGGAACTTGATTCTCCCCAATGAGAATCTTACAGTTAAAGAACTGACACAAAGGTTAAACCCCAGACAGTTCTTAAACTCTCTTCCACAACAGCATTCTCTGATATCAGCAACTTCTGCTCTTTCATTTTAGACACCTACAAACAACACTAAATCGCATTAATAGCCTTTAAAGGACAATGATCTCTGAAATATGTTGCATGGAGATTTTCCATTGCCTTAATGTCTATTATTGTCATGTAACTCTCTATAGGATGTAAGCTTAAAAAAATGCAAACTAATTATGCTTAATGGTAACAATGTCTTAAAAACTTTAAATCCTGAAGATTCACCAAATTTTACTCCTCAAATGTTTTTACATGCTATTCCTAAAGACATTATGCCACAAACATACTTTTTTTAAAAAAAGAAATAATTAAGAATTATTTGAGAAAAAAATAACCTGTACCTTAATTCTTCCTGATTGTTGTGAGGTGGTGTTGGGAGGGAGGCTGGCACATCAACTGTCTTGGGGCCCTGAGCAAGCGCTCGGGCCAACAAGTCATCCTGGGGTCTGAAGGGCAGCTGAAATGGTTTAGGTCCTAGAGTTTTGGTAACTGGAAAAGCAAAAACACAAAACCATAAATACATTTAGTCAACACTGATAAACAGGTAGAACTTTACAATTATATTGCCATTTCACAATACACAACTGGCAGAGGTACATTTCTCCCGAGGTGTGAAATTTGGAGGCTATAATCATACCTTCGTGGCTCACTAACACTCCGGCTTTTCCAGCAAGTTCTTCAGTTGTTGCAAAACCATTGGCCATCTTCTGACAAGCCATAGGAGGTGGTGTAGGAGGAAGAGAGGCAGGGGGTGTTGGAGGATTACTTAAATTATTCTGCTGCAGGAGACCAAAAAATTTAAATTATATGCTACTGAGCAAATATGCAATGACCTTGCTAAAACTTAGTTCTGTGAATTTTATGCACATAGAAGCAAGGCCACAGAAATGTAATCAAGAGGTACCTTGCACACTAAGAAAAATAATACATACAAGGCCAGGAGGCTTCTTAGTGGAACAGATTCTCGTGATTTTATGGACATATCAACTTGCTTACTTTATCCAACTTGACTACTTAAGCTCTGAAATTAAGAAGCTAATTTTCTTTATACCTGACTTTATTTATGCAATTCTTCAAGTTTCATGGTTATAGCTAGTGAAGGATAACTTTAAAATGCAATCAATACGTTGCAAAAAATTATCAAAATTTCCTTTAAGTTATCATTAAGATACGTCCCAGTTCTATGAAAAACTTAAGAATTTCTGGTCTTAAACTTGTAATACAACTCACATCCGAGATATGAGAATCTGGATTGACTAAGACCTTTAAAAGAAGCAACAGTAGTAATACTAAAGTAACAAAATCATTAATGTAGTTCCTCTTCAGACACCTCTCCCAGCTTCACAGTTACCACCAAGTTGTCATTTACTGATTGATTGGTTTCTCAAGGAGAGAGTTGGAATCTACCAATAACACCATGTCAATCAAGTGCAAGGTGAAATTACAAATTTTGTAAAGATAAAGAATTTCATGATGATAAAGTAAGGTTGGAGAACAGCTTGTGCCAGAAGAAAAGATACCTGTAAGAGTTAAGATAGGTTTTTTTTTTTGTTTTTTTTTTGGAGACAGAGACTTGCTCTGTCACCCAAGCTGGAGGGCAATGGTGCAATCGTGCTCACTGCAGCCTTGACCTCAGGGCGTGGTGCTGCATGCCTGTATTCCCAGCTACTTGGTAGGTTGAGGCACTAGAATTGGTTGAATTTGGGAGGCAGAGATTGCAGCGAGCTGAGATTGCACCACTGCAATCTGGCCTGAGTGACAGAGCGAGACCCTGCCTCAAAAATAAAAAAATAAAATAAAATAAACCTACAATAGTCTAGGAATTAGTTGTAATACCTAAATTATTAGATGAGATACATTTAAAATTGTTTAATTTCATTTTTCAAGGTAAAATACTAACCTGCTTTTTAAAAATCCCCACCATTTATAATGATTTTGAATTCATTTTAGGAGCTAATAAAGGTTATATGGAAATAAGGATTTCCATTACCATGGAAGTACATAATAGATATTTCTTGCAATTTGTATTCTTACCTATAAAAAAACTTCAAATGTTTATGCTAGAAATACTTCAGGTAAAATTGTAACCCTGTAGCTGAACTTGTTTTAATAAAACTTGGAAGAGTAAGTGTAAACTAGATACAAAAACAAGACAAGCCTATCAATTCTGACATGTTACCCAAAGATGAAACAAGACAACACCTTGGCAGAGAAACATACCTTGTAGATCAACTGAGAATAGTAGTCCGAAACCCCTTCCAGGGTAGCACTGCCAAAAGTTCCTAGAAGTCGATTCCCACTATTAAATTGGCCACTGCCATAAGGAAGAAAGTGCGCAAAGTTCACTCCAATGATTGGTTCCATTAGAGGGAGCAGAGAGAGCTGCTATTAAAAAACACATTTAAGAGTAATGTACATGATAAAAGGGACTCAGTGTAGCTCAACTTTCTAAGACCCGAAGCAACTTTGCTGAATAAGGCTTCAGAAAAATGAGACTTAAAATTTTCAAGTATCAAAATGCTGGAATAAGTGAGAGAGACTACAGACCTTTGAGACTTAAAAATAAGCTTTGTACTAAATGGACGCTGCCAGGTGTCTAACAAGAAAAACATATTTCTTATCTTTGCTCAGCAAGAACGGGGGCATAAACCGAGGCTGAGTACCACCAACAGCACTGTTAGCGACTGTCTCCCACTTTCTGTGACAACTACAGAGGTGTAAGAATAGAATTTACAATGCATTTCTTTGGATCCAGAGTCACAACAAAGTACTGAGGACAGATTTTTCTGGGTACTGAGGCTACTCCTTATGAATGTAAGAAAATCTTGACTATCACCTATCAATCTATTTGTATCACCATAAATTTCAGATGCCAATAGGATACGGTGCAATTCTGCTTGGAAAAAGTCTACTAGGTTCCTTGTTCAGATGTCTTTTAGCATTTGATCTCTCGTGTCCTTGAATTTTTTTCTTTTTTTTTTTTTGAGACAGATTCTCATTCTGTCACCCAGGCTGGAGTGCAGTGGCACAATCTCGGCTCACTGCAACCTCTGCCTCCCAGGCTCAAGCAATTCTCATGCCTCAGCCTCCCAAGTAGCTGGGATTATAGGCGTGTGCCACAACGCCCAGTAAACGTTTGTATTTTAAGTAGAGATGGGGTTTCGCCATGTTGGTCTCGAATTCATGCCTCAAGCGATCCACCTGCCTCAGTCTCCCAAAGCTCTGGGATTACAGGCATGAGCCACCGCGCCCGGCCTATATCCTTGACTTTTTAAAGGGGCTGCTCTAAATGACTCACCCTCACCTGTTTCAAGTGGGTAAACGTATCGGTGCTAGAGTACATAGCTTGTTTCTCCTCTTCGTCCTTTTTCCTTTTCTTTGAGCGAGGTGCTGCTTTCTCACCCGTCCTCTGAGTCCGTTTGCTTCGCTGTTTCTTGGTTTCACTTCCTCCATCTGTTTTTGGCAACTGGTTGCCACATCCAAAACCACCTTGCATTTGAGCCCCCAAAGTTTGCTAATGTAATTGGAAAGGGTAAGAAATAAGTGAACAATTTGCACATTTGGTTTTTAGTTCATGCTACTTCAGTGCCAAGCTATGATGCACCATCCTAACATGCCACTAAAAATTAAATAAGGAGGGAAGATAGAGTGGTGTCAAATGCTGGTTTTCCGAAAATATCATCCTTTTCTTCAAACATTATTCTCAAGTATGGAAATCAGTAAGCTGCAAAGCTTGAGGAAAGAGCAGAACTCATTAGTAAGGCCATAGCCCTTTCTGGCAAAGCATTACCCCTCATGCTGACCTCCCTGGGGCTGCAGCCCCTTATTCCTGCTCACTGACTCCAGAAGGGAAGGAGATGCTTGTAGATGGCTGTAGGAGCCTCTGCATAGTGGTCTTGGTGAGTTATTTTTGGTTCCCCTTAGGAACTAGTGAAATATGAGGTATGCTGAAACAATTCACAGGCTCCAGAAAAGCTTTATAGCCTATGCATCTTAGGTGAGAGAACAGATAGCACCACACAACAATAAAAAGAAAAAACAGCATTTCTTCAAATTAGTTCACAACTATATTTGACTGAAAAATAATGGCCACATACTTAAAGTCAATGGGAGAGAACCTAGATAACAAATAAACCTTTTCTTTACATTTATCATTACAAAGTGAGAATAAGCCAAGCCCTGAAAAGGCCTTTAAGGGTAGTCCTATCAATACCTTAAAATAAAGGAATATTTTCAGGCTCCATTATTTCTAAATTTAACAGCAATACTTTGCTATAGACAATTATAGTAGCTGAACTTACTGTAATGAATTCTGCATTGAATCTTTGAGGGTTCTGAAAATTAGTTTCCAGTTATATTCTAAATAGTTTAGCGCATGGATGGCAACATTTTTATGTAAAGAGCCAGATGGTAAATATTGTAAGCCTTTGTAGGCCATATAGCCCCTGGCATAATTACTCAACTCTGTCCTTGTACTTCAAAAGCAGCTATAAACAATTCATACAAAAATGAGCTTGGCTGTGTTCAAATAAAACTTTTAAAATTCACGGACACGTCTGAATTTTGTGTAATTTTTATGTGTCACAAAATACTACTCTTCCTTAGATTTTTTTCAACCATTTAAAAATGTAAAAGCCATTCTTAGCTCATGGAGGGAGATGAAAGCAGGCTCCGACTACTCATCTCCAGGCTAGTTCTATGGCTCTCAAGGGGAGTCTCCAGGGCAGAAGCAGCATCTAGAACTGGTTTAGAAACGCAGATTATCTGGTCCCACCCACACCAACAGAATCAGAAATGCTGGGGCCCAGCAATCTTGGTTTAACAAGCCCTGCTGGTGATCCTCACACTTTAGCTTTGGGAATCACCGGCCTACAGCAGTACTTCTCCACCTTCAGATGCACAGGAGTCACCTGGGGATCTTGCTAAGTCTCACGTTCTGAGAAGCAGGTCTGTGGTGGGAGACTCTGCATGTTACAAAGCTCCCACCCGATGTGGATGCTGCAGATCCCCAAGGACTGCACTTTGAGGGGCAAGAACCTAAAAATTTCTTAATTATATATGTGTATATATAGACTTAAATAACTATATACATATATATATATACTTATTTATTTAAATCACACTTTAATTAGGGGGGGCCTACATTTTTAAACTTGACATGTGGTTGTTCCCCATAGCATTACACATTCTTATACAGCACGAATTTTAATATAAACATGCTCAAAATGTAGTCTACATCCTTCAAGGAGCTATTTAAATAATGTGAAATGGTACAACAGAAACTGCTATGTGAGAACATGGGCATCAACACATATTTGAGACTGGAAGAGGTGAGAAAGGTATCTGCAAAAAGATGATTCAAGAACTGCGTTTTAAAAGATAAAAATATATTGGCCAGACATATATAAGAAAGGAGAACAGAAGAGGCAGAAGCAGCAGCATGTGGTATACATAGAAGGGTAAAAAGACAGAAGACTGCAAGTTATTCAATACTCCTCCGGGTATAAGATGTCTTAGAGAAAGTGGATGGAGACTGTGCTGGAGAGTTGGCTGTATTTACTGGTGACAAATAACTGTAAAAGCATAACTGCTAAAATTTACAATAATTACACAGGTCTATCAAGTCAACACTCAATCTTTACTGAATGGTCAAAGGCAAGAAAAAGAGCAACACTTGCAAAAAGATGAGCTTCATTAACAATCTTAAAACGAAAAAACTGGACAACTAAATATACCACTCCACCCTTAATTAAAATATGAAAGTAAAATCCAATTTGAGAAGCTCTCTAGGGACAGCTTTATGAATGTACTGGTAATGGCACTGTACCTTCTGAAAGATAAAACAGGCAAGAGCTATTAAACAGACCAATTCTCATGACTCAGAAACTCCAGTTTTGGAAATATCTTAATGAAGTTAACTGAAATAAAGGGGAGGGATTCTTGTAAAGGTATATTTACGACTTAGCTCTTCATATAAAAGAAAGAAAAAGCAAATTCAATGTTAATAACTTAAAACTGATAGAAAATTGATACATGGAAAACTACAAAATAATATCTACATGTAACATTACGTTAAGTATCAATACAACACTGTAACACAATAGGTTCCCAGTGTGGTATCCCTAAGAGTGCCAAGGGTATTCATAGGAGTGCATGGGCTATCCTCTATATTTTAAAGAGGTTAATGGAAATTAATCACTTATTTACAATAAAGTACATAGACATTTACTTTGCTTTAGTCATATCAACCAGTTGCTACACATCACATTACATATGAAATGCAATACATGCCTTTGCTTTTTAAAAAACAGTAAACAAATTATTATTTAATATAGTTTAGATATAAGTAAAAACATGGGTTCCAGAGAGGTAGAAATGATAAAATAAGAAATGGTCCTTTAGAATAAAAAGGTTGTAGAATAATGTGGAAATATAGTTGTTGGTACTAATCTGCTGTAAGTATAATTTAAAACAAAAGAAAAAAGTTGTCATTTTTATCATTTACACTTACCAGTCCTTCAGCTGGGTTCTGCTTCTCAACTAGTTTATTATCCTTTGTACAGTCATCTTCTGAACAAATATTGCCCTCAGGTTTTTGATTCAAAAGAGAAGATGACTTTTTATTTTTCAATAAGTGTTTCAGAAGTTCATTCCCTGAGTCTCCTTTGGCAGCAGGGGCCCCAACAGAATGGGGAGGACTCTGTGCTGAGGAGACAGGACAGGCTACAGCATTTCCTTCTACCTTACTACCACTCTGTTCCTCCAATTTAGGCTCCTCTTGGCCCGGGCATGACTCTGTCTCAGGCTTTTCCAGTTTTATCTCTTCTGTTTTGGCAGGGGTTTCCATGGAGAGCTTATCTACTTCTGAATTTGCATAAGTCTGTTGATTTGGAGTTGCTTGTGAGAAATCACTGCTGGGCAGTTTGTTCTCTACTTCTGTACATAGCTGGCCTGCTGCCATACTGGGAGTGGATGGGCCGACTGGTTCCACCGACTCTTGGTCGGCCTGTTGAGGAAGCTCACTGGGTGTGCTCACTGCAGGAGTAGAGGTAGTTTCTGAGATGCTTGGAGTCGGTGGAGCAGTTATATCTGAATGGGGAGTTGATGGAGCCTTGGTGGATTCTGCATCATCATCTCTTTTCTTTTTTCTTGTTCTTTTCTTTTTCCCTTTTTCCTCTGGGATTATATCAGAATACAACTGAATGAGCGATTGGGTTGATGCCGGATAACTGTGTCCATGGGTTATAGTAGAATCTTGGCCACATGGGAGACTGCTATTAGCTACTGGAGGTGCTGCTGGTAAAGCAGGTGTAAAAGAAGGCCTCACTGGAGACTGTTGGAAGCTGGTCCCAGAAAGATTTCCATGTCCCTGCTTAACAGAAGAAAAATTTGGGCTTCCAACAGGGATTGATGGTGAATCAGGAACAAATGAAGGAGGTCCTACCTGCCTTCGCTCATTAGTCTGCATGAAAGTTTGGGTGGAGGGTGAATTAATCGATCCTTGTTGTATATTCTGTTGCTGTAAAACCTGTCCCATTTGCTGTTGGTGTTGTGGAGACTGCTGAAGGGGTCTTGGAGGTTGCATAAAATCACAAGGTAAGTCAGAACTGTAGAAGGGAATCTGGGACACAGATGTCCTACTACTACTTATCTCAGAGCCCACCATGCCATGCTGCTCCATTTCCATCCTCTGCTGCAAAGCTCTTTGTCTATCTACCTCTTGCATGAGTTGGATCCGTTGTCTCTCTTGCTGCTCTCGTAAACGTTCCTTACGTTCCCGTTCTTGAAAACTTTCACTAAAGGGATTGTTGTCATCAAATTCTACCCGAGGTGGTGGTCCACTCTGTGGATTTGCATTTGAGACTGTCCCTGGGGCTGGTGTACAAGTTTTTATTGGTAACTGGGCAATTGGGGGTTGAATTCTAGGAGGATTGAGGGGCAGGTGGGCAGAAGCACTGTTGGGTTGCCACCCAGGTAAATTAGGCATTCTAACAGGGCTAGTATGGCCAGAAATAACTGTTGTGTGCTGCTGGTGCTGGTGCTGAAGCTGCTGTGGCACCATGGGAAAGGAGGGTTGGCTCATGGTGGGTGGAGTGGCACCTGGAATTAGGGGTGGCTGGGGCTGGACACTGGGCATCATGGTAGGTGGGGCCATCGCACATTGCTGCTGCTGTTGCTGCTGTTTGATCCGATAATCTTCAATCAATTCAGCGTGTTCTTTCTGTTGTTTACGAATCTGGAATAACAAAATGCCTCATTACTCATTTATATACAGCACAGGTATTGAAGTAAAACACTGGCTGATGACTTTGGTTGAGGTTATACAGAGGGCAGTTTGGCCCTGTAGAAGCAAACATATTTTGCTTGGGTAACTGCAAAAGTCACAAAAAAATTGAACCGATGAGCCTTAACTAACGACTATCAATCTTTCTTTAACAACAGGATTTTTATAAAGTTATCTGTAAAAGCGCTTCACATATGAAATATCAAAAACGGTTTTGTAAAATAAGTATTAAAATCTTGTGAAACTCATATGTACTATTTATACTATACATCAAAAATATACAATAAAAAAAGTTACACAAGTAGCTAATTTTGATGTTCTAGAAATTACATTAATACACAATGTTAGAATAACAGACTTAACTCAAACTTGAATCATTTAAATATGTTAAGATTTCATTTCTTAAATATATAAATTGTACAACATTTTAAGACAAGATGATTTTTTAATCACCAGCATGAGTATCACACCACCCGCCCAGATGAAAAAGACTAAGTTTATAGAACACTTTCAATTTAATGGCTAACATTCAAATTATAATTTTTTAAATCTATACAAGCTCTGAGGTAGTATTTTGAATAGTCTATAGTCTCTTTTTTTTTTTTTGAGACGGAATCTCGCTCTGTTGCACAGGCTGGAATGCGGTGGCACGATCTCAGCTCACTGCAAGCTCCACCTCCCAGGTCCATGCCATTCTCCTGCCTCAGCCTCCCGAGTAGCTAGGACTACAGGCACCCACCACCATGCCTGGCTAATTTTTTGTATTTTTAGTAGAGACGGGGTTTCACCATGTTAGCCAAGATGCTCTCGATCTCCTGACCTCGTGATCTGCCCGCCTCGGCCTCCCAAAGTGCTGGGATTACAGGCGCGGACCACCGCGCCCGGCAACAGTCCCTTAATATAACAGCTGAGTAATATCAATTAATTCATTCCAAAAACCTTTGTGTCCCAATGTGCTCAATACTACAGACCAAATGTCAATCAAAATGGAATCTATGTTCCAGAGGACCTCACCATCTCATTCAGCAAGCTAGGGAAAGAAGGAATGCAAAATGATGTGTATGTCTTTCAACATCATTCAGTTTTTAGACAAATATGCTAATACGCTAAACCCAGTAGTTCTAATCGTTTTTCAAAGTATTTTCTTGGGTTCCCCAGGTAAACCAGTATTTTCTGCAAATAATGGTGTTTGATCTCTTCTTCAACAGTTGTGTAACACCTATTTTATTTTCTTATTTTTCCTGGCCAGTTTACTGGTTAGAACTGAGAAATTACCATTGGCTGGTGAAGTAGTAAGAAAGTACAGAAAGCACCTATAACAGCATCTGGGATATATAAGGTGGTCATCCATGTCTTTCCCATGATATTTTATAATACTTTTTAAAACATTACCATCAACTGCTTATCTTAATATGATTACACTGGATCTTTGGCAACTATGTAATAGATGATGTATCCCATTTTTCAAGTATTAGCTTCTAAATAGGATTTGATCCATGGATATGCAAAAATTAGGCCCTTATCAAAAGACCATGTACAAATATGCCAGAAGGCAATAAAAGTGCTGCAAAAAAAAAACTTTATTAAACATATCTTTACAAGAATGTTAACCTACAGTAAACATGAACCCAGAGAGTAGATTTAGAGAGAAAAGAAAACTTTCATTCTGGAATAATCTTAGTTTTAAACAATTGGAATTATAATCACCTTATTGTTGGTACGTTATTGTGGTAGCTGCGGTTTGAAGATAAGACACTTGAGTCCAAATCCCTAATCTAATAGTTATGAGCAAACATGTACAGTGGGGGTATTTTTTGGGATTTATGTTTTTTTTTGAGACAGAGTTTCGCTCTTGTTGCCCAGGCTGGAGTGCAATGGCGCAATCTCGGCTCACTACAGCCCCCACCTCAAGCGTTCAAGCAATTCTCCTGCCCCAACCTCCTAAGCAGCTGGGATTACAGGTGCCTGCCACCATGCCTGGATAATTTTTTGCATTTTTAGTAGAGATGGATTTCGCCATGTTGGCCAGGCTGGTCTCGAACTCCTGGCCTCAGGTGATCCATCCGCCTCGGCTTCCCAAAGTGCTGGGATGACAGGCGTGAGCCACCGTGCCCGGCCACATGTAATAACCTCTACAATGAATCAGTTTATAAAATGGTTTGTAAAATCAGTTTGTAAAAAAATGGTGACAATACTAACTCCTTCAGAAAGTTGTAGATAAGACAACATAACCGGAAGTGCTTCCTACAGTGTTCATTATAGAGAGTACTCACATCTTTTTTTTTTTTTTTTTTTTTTTTTTGAGATGGAGTCTTGCTCTGTTGCCGGGCTGGAGTACAGTGGCACAAGCTCAGCTCACCACAACCTCTGACTCCTTGGGTCAAGGGATTCTCCTGTCTCAGCCTCCCAAGTAGCTGGGATTACAGGCACATGCCACCATACTTAGCTAATTTTTGTATTTTTAGTAGAGACAGGATTTCACCATGTTGGCCAGGCTGGTCTCCAACTCCTGACCTCAAGTGATCCACCCACCTCAGCCTCCCAAAGTGCTGGAATTACAGGTATGAGCTACCGTGCCTGAATTGAACCTAAGTTTTTAATTTACTTGGGTAAATATACCTAGGAGTTGGCTCTGACCCCATTTTGTACACTATTATTGTTTTATTTTAAATAAAATTTTTACGTGTTTCTTCTTTTCCAGTATATTATTCAGTTTGAACATTCTGATAAACATCTGGTTTATAACAGAAGATAATGGCAAAAGGATTTTATTTTTCTAAAATGAGTCCTTCACGTAAGATATACCAATGTATTTTAAGACCAAAACATTAAGAAATAATAATAATATCAACTCCAAGTGAACAAAAATACTTCCTGGGCCCCCAATTCTTATTCCCAACTAAACCCAGTATCTCCTCATGAGCTCGGTCCTCAGTTAAGTTGAATACTCTCAATGATGTATAATAGAAACATGGTCTTTGCAGTGATTTCTTAGTGCAGAAAAAACAACATCTCTAACTATACCAAGGCTGAAAATTGTTCTTCGAAGTCAAAATTATGAGACTCAATCTCTGTTGTGTCATTTATTGAGTATGTGCTGTGACCATCACTCTAAGTAAATGATTGGCGCTGTTATGGCTACAGTTACTAAGGGGTCTCAGAGCTGTCACTTTTTGGCAATGTACTTTTAATGCCATTTACTACTAGTCAAAAAAAATCACTAGTCAAAGTCACTAATGAATGACATACCAAAACATTCTACTCATTAATTGTTGGTGGTTTCTATTTTGCAAACCTATTTATTACCTGTTCTAGCTGTTTCTGAACCATGCTTTGCTGTTCAGTAACATGCTTGAGTTGTTCTGCATCTTCCTCTGGAAATTCACGCCCAGCTTTCTTGGCGGTACGTTGTTTAGCTGAAAGGGCCTTCTTAGATTTTCTATGAGCACCAATTTGTTCTTCAAGATACTTCTGCTGCATTTGAAGCAGCTGTTGGGTCTCCTGGAGCCACTCTTCATACTGCTTACGCTGTGAATCATCTGAGGAAAAATTAAAGTTCAGTTGTGTTAATTTTCTAAAGGGTCCAACATTATAATAAGCTACACAAATCTATTTTGTAAGGAAGTAGTTTCACCATGACCATATAATAGGAAATTTGAAAACACAATACTAAATATTAGACCATTATGTAATAAAATATCAGGTTTTAGAAAAATATTTAATTGAGAAAGCCAGAGAATAAACATTCTTAAGATGCTGGTTAACTTAGCACTTATAAATATTACAAATCCAATCTTGGAAAAGCAGAAGACTTATGTAATGAAATTCTCTTTTTTTACTAAACAAATTCTCTAACCCGCAAGCCAAACTACATACTAAGGTATACAGGCATTTTATGAACACAACTTTACAGATTTTGAAGAGACAAAGACATATCCCATTAAGGTCTAGTGCACAGACTAGGAAATCACTTCCCATGTTAATTTTCCTGAGTTTATAAGTTCTTTCCTATTTCTTAGTAACGAAAAAATATTCTAAATGGAGAGAAAGGGAACCCAGAATGTTTTAAAAGGGAATAATTTAAAGTCCATGACTTATAAAGGAAATCCATAAGTTGAAAACATTGGTAATTATTATTTTGTAGTTTATATTTTTTAAAATAAGGGGAGGGAAGAGTTAACCAAGCAAAATATTTTCTACTTTTACAACTGCCATTAATTCTCCCCAAATGGTTGTATCTCTTCATTTTGTACCAATATTCTCTTCTTTATTCTTTAAGGGCACTTTACTTCATTGACACCAAGTCCAAGGGGGGGAAAAAAAAGTCATCGTATGTAGTGAAATTCTGAATATACCTTTTTGACTCACTACAAGACAAAGAAATGAATGAATACATTTCTAAGAAGGACATTCGCTGAAAATAACATCAATGATAACAGAATATTGTCATACATTAAGAATCCAACCAAAGCCAATGGGCACAATAAAGCCAGAAAAAGCCAGTTGGTATAGTTGTTTACTTGTTTTTAATGCAAATACGTATTCAAATTATAATAACAATTAATGTAGGGGGAATTGCAAAAGGTCAGACTTTGGGTTTGTTCCTAAACCCAGAAGTTCCAGTACATGTATGAACTTGAAATCTAGTCTACTAAATTTGAAGGGCATTTTTTAAGAACAGGCTTTTTCACAAGATTTCAGAAGTTCTGCTTCTGGTAGAATGAGACCTACCGCAAGGAAAGCCTTTCTGGTTTCTGGAACCAGGAGAGCAGAGGTGAGCAAAATGAAAAATAATGGTGAAAAAAAAGTTAGCTAAACAGTCTGAAGATTTCAGAAAGGTTCAGTTTGGGGAGAACTTTAAACACTATCCTGAACCACCTTGGGACCCCTGCAAATAACTAGAAAGGATTCAGGGGCACCTTGCATACCTGACCTTTACACCATGCTGCTAACCCAACTTACTGCTAAGTATAATCCCTTTGTTTTTCCCATTTAGTGTCCTTGTCACTTAGGAAGACAGTTCTTAGAGCAAAACGTGATTTAATTCTACAGATTGTAAAGTGCCCAATCTATATACAAAAACAGCAACAACAATATTGAAGAGAATGGGGAAGATGGTTTTTCTGTATTAAAATACTTTCCTGTAACTATAATTCTTCATGCACAGTGAAAAAAGCAATGAAAACACACGCCTTGAAGAAGAGTTGCCTAATAGGGCAGTGATGTTTAATAAGACAGGAGGGCACCTGGGCTTGAACTGGTGTACCTACACTCACTTCAGGTTTAGAACAGCACACATAGAGTGCAGACAAGCAATCCCCAGAAAACATTAACTTATTAGATTTATACTTACTGACAAAGCCTGGACCAAAATTTGGAGGATTAGGCCTAGAAATCTGATGTGTTATACTGCCATCCTAAAATAAGTAAAATTTACAAATATGTTTATTCCACATTTCAGTTAAAGGGGGGAAAAAAACTTTAAAAGAAAGAAAAAGAAATGGAAGAAAAAACCCTTTAATTTCCTAAGATATCTTTTAAAGTTTTGATTTTTATAAAAAGTAGAATGAATTTAGTGGTGGCAACCTAATTCTGAATTCTTACTACTATCTCTGAACTATTATATTGTCTAGATTTGGGCTGAAAACAATTATACTTGAGGTAAAGGATTATTCATCAGAAACATAATACAGGGCAAATCAATTACTGCTAACACTAAGCTAGAGATCCACATAAAAAATCTCACTTTTTGATGAAGTTTACCTGGTTTCTTCTTCAATCGAACACAAGTTCCAGATTGACTAAATGCCACTCCACAGCATGGTTATTTATAAAAAAACTAATGTCTCTAACATGCACAAATATAAAAGAAAAATCTGTTAATAAAAATATCAGTCTTATTTTCTACACACGCCTGTAGTCCCAGCTACTTGGGAGGCTGAGGTAGTAGGATCGCTTGAGCCCAGCTGTTTGAGGCCAGCCTGGGCAACACAGCAAGATCCTGTCCCTAAAATATAAAACAATTAAAAAATTAAAAAGTATTTAATTAGTTTTATTTTTGAGTTAAAAGTCTTATTTCTTCCTGGTGACTGAACAAGCAGTTATTAATCTCACAAGTCCCTGATAATTACCTGACAAATTAATGTTGAAAACTGTTTATCCAGTTGTCACAAGTTCTCCTTAACATGAGCTGTATACAAGGTAATAATTATAAACTATACTAGCAGCCAGAATGTATTGTGTGCAATCTTCACAATACTGCAAAGCAGTTGGTTTAACATTTGACAGATTAAAAAACAAGAGGCTAAAGAATTTACCCAAAGTTGCACAGTAAATTCAGAGTGGAACGAGAATTTCTTTAAAAAACTCAGCTATAAAGGCTATGCTTTTCCCATTATATCAAATGGTTTCTGTTTCCTCTTTTAATAATGAGAATAATATAATTATCAGCATAATAAATCTAAAGCATAATTGGCAGGGCAAGGAAAAAAACAGGACATATACTATAGTAGGTAGCTCCCTTTTTTTTAAAAAAAAATCATTGACGAAAATACTACATGAGTTTTACTTCCCCAGATACTGCTTAAGAATATAGCATATCTTTCAACAAGGATGGAAAGACAAACGGGAAAAAACAAATATAGCATATTGTTTTCTAGTTTTTTGTTGTTGTTGTTGTTTTTGAGACGAAGTCTCACTCTGTCACCCAAGCTGGAGTGCAGTGGCGCAATCTCGGCTCACTGCAATCTCTGCCTCCCCAGTTCAAGCGATTCTCCTGCCTCAGCCTCCCAAGTAGCTGGGACTATAGGTGCGCACCACCACGCCTGGCTAATTTTTGTATTTTTAGTAGAGACAGGGTTTCACTATATTGGTCAGGCTGGTCTCAAACTGTTGACCTCATAATTCGCGTAAGCCACTGGGCCCAGCCGTTTTCCAGTATTTACAGAAGTTTTACATTTTAAATATAATGGGTTTAATTCTAAAATGCAGGACATGAAAATGTCCTTCTGGAGTTAAAAATAAGTAAATAAAAGTAAAACCAAGAGTCCTGAGCACTTGGTTTTCCCATCAAGTGACTTTTTACCCTTAGGTATATAAATCCTTTTCAGAAATCACAGCCAATTTTTTTAACCTTAATTTGTCTTTTGTTTAAAAAGCAATAAAATGTCTTTTTGGTTATTTTTGGCTGTGCTGATAATATGTCTTGGCAGTCTTCTCAGGCTACTATTTAGGTTGGTGCAAAAGTAACTGCGGTTTTTGCCATTGGCAAATAGCGTATGGCGAAAACCGCAATTACTTTTGCACAAACCTAATACTACTCTCTAGCAGGGGCCTTACTATAAAGCATGAGTTTGCTAGAAAACAGAAAAGTGTGCATTCTAGAGTGACTCATTATAGGCAATGTTACCTGAGGAATGGCTTGTGGTCCAAGGTTCTGTCCTTCACTATTCTGAGTTCCAGTTACCGCCTGGCCCATAAAAGGGAACCTGTCAAAACAGGGGACACAAGTATCAAATTATGAGTGTTTAGAAATTATTTTTTATTAAAAACTATATTAGGTGCTTAACAGTTTTCTCTTCCAGAGAAGAGTAGTAGCAATTTCTTCTTCATCAAAACACTAAAGCCCTACCTTTCATGTACTGAGCAGATGTGATCCTCACTGTAACTCTATGAGGTGTGTGCTCTGAGCACCCTCATGTTACTTATGATGAAAGTAAGATTCAGACATATTCCGTAACCTTCCCCACAAGGACTAGTAGGACTGCAAGAAGAAGCTAGCTAAGCTGACTCTAGAGGTGTTACTCTCTATTATGTGCCTCACTCTACTATAAAATGAATTCTAGCCTTCAGAATAAAAATAAATTGATTTAGTTTTATAACATAAACTCTAAGAAAATGTTTTCTCATTCCAATCTTTATTAAAAACTAATTGGCAGCTTAGCTATTTTATATTCTAAAACAAAAGATATTTCCCAATTTAAGAATTTTCATACATTTCTATATCTAATTTTAGAGCATATCAAAAACTGACCACTGGCCAAGATGAGTCTGCATGGTTAAACCTATTTAGAGAAATGTTACTCATTCTAATTAAAACTATAAAAACTTCACAGAAGCATTACTGCTGACATGAAAATATTTCCCCTGGCATTATCAAAAGCTTTAATATATCAAGATACACATACAATTTTCAAAATGTATTCCAAATGCTGTATATTACTATTTAAGTACTATTAGGATATAGAGTATGTTTTTAGTTTTTTTACTCAGGTTTTTCATTCATCTATCACCCTACCCTCTGCTCCAGGTCTGGTCTAAATGATCTAATCCAAATGCCACACATGGTCTATCATGCTAACTCCACGTACCACACTACTCTGAGGAGGAACTATCACTTCCATTTCTACAAAGCAGTCAGCAGAATGGAAAGCCATCCACCTGATGCATGACTAATGTATCTAACTGGAGGACACACGATGCTGAAAGAGCATCAGATGCTGGAAGGTCTCAAATTCTGAGGTCCATATTTAAAACTAAGTGCTGGTCAGGCGCGGTGGCTCCTGCCTGTAATCCCAGCACTTTGGGAGGCCGAGGCAGGTGGATCACCTGAGGTCAGGAGTTCAAGACCAGCCTGACCAACATGGTGAAACCCCGTCTCTACTAAAAATACAAAAATTAGCTGGGCATGGTGGCACGCGCCTGTAATCCCAGCTACTCCAGAGGCTGATGCAGGAGAATCACTTGAAACCCAGAGGTGAAGGCTGCAGTGAGCCAAGATCATGCCACTGCACTCTATCCTGGGCAAAAAGAGCAAAACTCCATCTCAAAAACAAAAACAAAAGCAAAAAAAACCTAAGTGCTAAATAAAACTCAGCATTTCCTTCTGTTTTGAATAAACGTAGAAACTACAATATTATTAGCAGTACCACGGCTATCACCAATAGAAGACAGATTATTTTCCTATCAAGTGTTGCAGGCACCTAACAGATTAGTTATATTCACCATTACTTTTAAATTATGGCTTATTGCTAATTTGTTAATTAAGGAGCATATATACTATAAATTTAATCATATTTTAATAACTATATTTCAAGTATAATCATCTCCTTTGTAATACTATGTTTTTAATTTTCTGCATATAAAACATTCTGAGAATTTCAAAGGCTTTACTGGAATCCAAAAAGATTCAAGACATAAAACAGTTAGGAACCTCTATGATAGACAAATAGTGTTAATAAGTATTGCTCAATAATGAAAATCATTGGAAACCACTATCACTACTTTGATCTCCAAAATGCTTCTTAACCATGTCCAAAGTATCTCAACAACTGAACAGAACTATACCGTTAAGAATTCAAATTTCTTTGAAGTATATACATCTTAAATTCATGCAAATTTTATATTCAATTCTATAATCATCCACATTTCTTTTTATATAAAAGTTTTCAACAAGATAATTAGACTAAATTGAGGCTTTATGCTTACTTTATTGACAGAGGTTCTCATTAGTAATACATATAAGCCTCATTCATGAAGATTGTTAAAAATACAGACACACAGGCAACCATCTCCAGATATTCTTATTTAGTATGTCTGCAGTAGAGCAAAATAATCTGCATTTTAAAAAAAATTACCACATAATTCTCATGGTGTTCCATGATCAAAATTTAAGAAACAGTGCCCTGTGGTTAATAACCCTTAGAGGGCATAATTTCAAAAATTCAGATATTGAAATAAATCCTATTGTCTTATTTAAGGTATAATTTCTATTTTCCTCCTAAGACACAAGACAAAAATCTGTAACTCTTAACTTCCAACTGTCCTCTTATCTATTCCTTGTAACTTTATTTTTCTGATTCAAAACCAGTTTGGGAACCTTTTATTTTAGAGCTGAATTTATAGTTGCCTTAATCACTCAGTGTCTTAACTGAAAAAAATCTTAATTAACATGAACAATTGTAAAAGTATTTAAAAGAGCGCAAACTTAAATACCTTGAGGAATCAGGAAATCCAATCTTCCAAATCTTTTTAAGATGTTTTACGTTTACCATCCTTTAGACTAATGCTCTTACACTGGTTCTTACACTAATTTCTTACATTGGCATAGTATTTTATATCTGATCATATCGAGCTGATACCATGACAACTTAAATAGTATTGTTCATTCCTAGAACAAGGGCTTTCAATTTTCTGTTTGTGTTTTTTTAAACTAGTAATGATTTCATGAACGTGTCTAGATGTCCAGTAAAAACCATCAGCCCCTCCCCGTCCACCTACCTGCTCATCACCATTGGTGGCATGCCCAGATTGTTTTGTGCCATCACTTTATTTATGCCTTTAAGGGCCACCATTTTGGCTTTCATTATCGGATCTGTAATTGCATCAAAATCTAGAAAAGAAATATAAAGTTACTTATTTCATAGTAATTGGTTCAAGCTAATTCAAATATCACAAGCATTATGTAATTTGCAGGCTCTTAAACTTTTACTATTTAATAATCATTACAGATTTCTGAGATGGCAACCTTATCCTCGGTTTAATCACATCTCAGTAGTTCTTAGTTGAATCATGCTTTAATACCTTAGTCCTGCAGGAATTAAAACAAAAAGTCAAATTTAAGGGAGATTATAAGCAACCATCTAAAGCAATGCAATTAATTCCCTTTCATCCAAACTTTTGCAATGCTAATCAGAATGGCTTCTTCAGTAAATATAACATCACAAATAAGAATTTGCAATACTAAGGAATTCTACTAAATTAGTTATCACTCTTAAAAGAAAAATGTACCAATTTCTTAAGGGTATACCCTCACAGTAAGAAGCTACTAAGAAAAAACCTATTTGCATCTAAATGAAAAAAAAAGGAGCAAAATGATGAAATTGGGGATATATAAAATGGAACATCAATTTTATTATTTAGAACAAGACACGTTGCTTAGACATGTGCCCTTTGATTGCTAATTCTTATTCTTAGAGGCACTGAGGCATTTTGACTGCATTGCTTCTGTTGTTTTTAGAATCAGTAAACCATTAGAAACAAGTTAAAGAGGTTTATATAGCAAAAAATTGCCAAGCATTTGTCATACACAAAAGGACAGTATAAAGCTTTCTCTTTTTTTTTTTGAGACGGAGTCTCACTCAGTCACCCAGGCTTGAGCGCTGTGGCAGCGATCTCGGCTCACTGCAAGCTGTGCCTCCCGGGTTCACGCCATTCTCTTGCCTCAGCCTCCCGAGTAGCTGGGACTACAGGCACCCGCCACCTCGCCCGGCTAGTTTTTTGTATTTTTTTTAGTAGAGACGGGGTTTAACCGTGTTAGCCAGGATGGTCTCGATCTCCTGACCTCGTGATTTGCCCGTCTCGGCCTCCCAAAGTGCTGGGATTACGGGCTTGAGCGACTGCGCCTGGCCAAAAAGCTTTATTTCTATCATAATTTTCTTAAATTCATCCCTCCATGACTGAAAACATATGGCAACAATGGTTGGAATGTAGGATCTAAGGAGACAACTAGTTTCTATTAAACAATTCCATAAATAATAGAATTGAGGGAAGTTTGTAACCCAGTTTTGAATCTCTTAATTTACCTGGAAAGAATCTAAAACTCTTCATTGCTTTCTTTTTTTTTTTTTGAGACAGTCTTGCTCTGTCGCCCAGGCTGGAGTGCAATGGTGCCATCTTGCCTCACTGCAACTTCCACCTCCCAGGTTCACGCCATTCTCCTGCCTATGCCTCCCGAATAGGTGGGACTACAGGCGAGCACTGCTATTCGCAGCTAATTTTTTGGGTTTTTAAAAAAATTATTATACTTTTAAGTTCTGTGATACTTGTGCAGAATGTGGTTTGTTATACAGGTATACACGTGCCATGGTGGTTTGCTGCACCCATCAACCCGTCATCTACATTAGGTATTTCTCCTCATGCTATCCATCCAATAGCCCTCCACCCCCGACAGGCCCCAATGTGTGATGTTCCCCTCCCTGTGTCCATATGTTCTCACTGTTCAATTCCCACTTACAAGTGAGAACATGCAGTGTATGGTTTTTTGTTCCTGTGTTATTTTGCTGAGAATGATGGTTTCCAGCTTCATCCATGTCCCATGTTGCCCAGGCTGGTCTGGAACTCCTGAGATGAGGCAATCTACCTGCTTTGGCCTCCCAAAGTGCTAGGATTACAGGCATGAGCCACACTGTGCTCAGCCAACTGCTTTCATTTTAAAGCTCAAGGAGGGCCAGGCATGGTAGCTCATACCTGTAATCCCAGCACTTTGGGATGCCAAGACGGGCAGCTCACCTGAGGTCAAGAGTTCGAGACCAGCCTGGCCAACGTGGTAAAACCCCGCACCTCTACTAAAAATACAAAAATTAGCCAGGCATGGTGGCGCGTGTCTGTAGTCCCAGCTACTTGGGAGGCTGAGGCAGGAGAATCACTTGAACCCAGAAGGTGGAGGTTGCAGTGAGCTGAGATCACCCCACTGCACTCCATCTTGGGTGACACAGTGAGACTCCATCTCAAAACAAAACAAAAACCCTCAAGGAGGAATAGAAAAACTCAGTGCTCTGTTCCAACTGTAATTCTAATAATAAAATCTTCTAAGCATATCGCATGCCACTCTAATACCCACAGTAACATATGCTGAGACTCAAGAAAATTCCTACCAATATTAGGGAAGAATGGTTCTGATCGCTGACGAATCATGGCTTGCATCTGTCTTTGCTGCTGCTGTTCTTGCCTTTCTTGATCCAAAAGATCCTGTAGAAGCAGCGGCTGTTCTTCTAGAAGAAGGGGCCTCTCTCTATTCTGCTGTGCTAATGTTTGAGGAATCATTAGTTGTTGGGGTCCAGACACGCTACTGGTACCAGACTGACTTGTGAGAGACCCAGTTTGAGTTGTAGGTTTTCCTGTCCCCAAATTGTGGTTAACTGTTGACTGACCTGGAATGAATCCTGGATTTACCTGCACACCCTGAGAAAAAACATGGTTTACCCTAGAGACTACTGTTACATTAGAATTCACGGTATTATCCAAAACATGGCCAGGCGGTGCTATTAAAGGAGGCAAACTTGACACATGATTAGATGGTGAGGCCGGCAGAGTTGGTGGTGGAGACCCCAATGGCCTAATGTCTGAATTATCAGATTTTTCATTAGCAAGTAAACTTGAGAGAACTGGAGTTGATCCAGTTATGCCACAAGAGTTTATTACATCTTGAGCAGGTAGTTGAGTGGATCCTTGAATGACATTTGCACTGGAGTCAGCAGTTTCTCGATTTGTTCTTTTCTCAAATAGATCTGGATCACAAGGATGCAAAGAAGTCTTTTCTCCATCATTTAGGTCTGAGTGAGCAGAAGCCTGTGAGCAGGGAGGGTCAACATTATCTTTATTCTCATCACTTTTTTCAGTTTCACATTTGGATTCCACCTTAGAATTTGGAGACAATACTTCCATTTTTACCTCATTGGTAACAGTGGATTTTTTCTGTGGTGAATGTTTATCAGAGAGAACCAGAGTTTTGTCTTCTTGTTCCTTTTTTTTGGGTTCAACAGATGCACACTGATTATCTAACTTATCATCAATTGGAAGATCTAGCTCCTCATTAAACATGCTTTTCTTATCTCCCAGGTCAAGTTCTGGATCTGTATACGCAATGATATCAAACTCTCCTGACCTTAAGAGGTCATCCAGGTTGGGATCATTAGTTTCCAAATTATCTAAAGTATCCAATTCAACTACCTTGCCATCCTCTGTATCTAAATTTAAGTTTTCAAGATCTTCATCATCTAAGTCTTTGACTTCAACCCCCTCAAGGTCTTTAACATCCAGTTCTTTCACAGAAGGGTCATCAGAATCGAGTTTTTCTTCTAGACCATCAGAAGGTTGGGTGGTTATCTGTAAATTATCAGACGTTGTTTCAGATGGTACAGATGTTGACAAAGGAGCTTCTGAAAATTCACCACCTAGTGGATGATTCAGAGTCCTCATGACCACAGAAGATGAATGGACAGAATGACCTTGCTCTTGTTGAGATGGTGGCACTTGTTCCAAATCTGGGTGCACAGGTAGCTGATTAGGTAGACCGTGGGGAGGTCGTCTCATGGGCTCTGTGTGTCTAGGGCCCGGAAAGTCTGGCCGGGGAATGAAGTTTCCATGTCTCAGATTAGAAGACGCCTCTACAACGCTGCCAGGTGGAGCACTGAAAGGCAGCCGTTGCCTTCCGTCAGGAGCCCTATGTCTCAGTTCAATATATGCTTGGCCCAGTATGTTGTGCTGCTGAACTGGCAGGCTCTGTGGTGAAAAATGCTGAGGAAGTCCAACTGGATTATTCATTTGTGAGTTATTTAAAGGCCTAGGCATATCTACAGATATTGATCTTCTTAGTTGTGGAGAAACTCCAGATCCCTGTATTTGTTGAGGAGGCACAAGGAAGCGCTCTTGACTCGGCATGGTACCATGACTACCTCCTGGAAATCCAAATCTTAAAAAAATAAAAAATAAAAAAAGCAAAAGGTACTATGTTAAATTTAGAGTTAAGTTGAAAAAAAGGGGAAGTTTTCAATTAAATTGTAGATACAAAATTAATGTTGCCAAATACAATGACTTACAAAAGCAAAGCTATCGCCATTAAAAAGTATTTACAGATACTAATATGCAAGTAAGATTTTGCTAAGTATCCTATAACGAACACCATATCTGAGCTCTAAAGGCTTAAGATTTAACAGATAACAAAAATGAAGACAAAGGAACAACCACCAAGCAGATGAAATCAATTGTTTAGAGGTAAGAACAATACTACTCGAGTTTTTCAGGAAGAGTTTTTTTTATCTATATTTAGGGAGGTTCAATGGAGGAAGCTGATTTGGGGAGGATGTTTGAGTTAAGATAGGTCTTCATACCTATTGAGGGACTTACAGGCCTCAGTACGTGAGACTACAAAGGCAGAGGTTTGACGATGGAATAGACTAAATTTATAGTCAGAGAAAAAGACGAGTAGGCCTCATCTATAGAGATTAAGTAAATGAATAAATTGTTGGGCTATTTTATATTGTACTTCCTTCTAGATAGGATTACAGGCAACTTACATAGAATATAAAGCATAGCAAGAGGCATAAATTATAATAAGGTGGAAGAAAAAAGGGAAATTAAGAATAAGATTACAGGCAACTTACACAGAATATAAAATGTAGCAAGAGGCAAAAATTACAACTAAGGTGGAAGAAAAGGAAACTAAAAGAATATAACATGGAGGTAGATATAAGACTAAAAGACATAAAACTAAAAAGCATATCTTAAAGAACTATTTCCTTATTATAACTAGGGCATAGGTTTGGCTTTGACTTTAGCCACTTTGAAAAAGGAAACATTCTTATGATTCATCGCCACTAACTTACAACCCTATCTCACCATGGAAAGTTCCCAAAGGGAAAGTCCTTTCAGTTTAGAAATCTCTAAAATTTATTATTATTATTATTTTAATTGAGACAGAGTCTTGTTCTGTCTCCCAGCCTGGAGTGCAGTGGCATTACCTCGGCTCACTGCAACCTCCACCTCCTGGGTTCAAGCAATCCTTTTGTCTCAGCCTCCCGAATAGCTGGGAACACAGGCGCGGCACATTTTTGATTTTTACTAGAGACAGGGTTTTACCATGTTGGCCAGATTGGTCTCGAACTCCACCTCAAGTGATCCGCCCTCCTTGGCCTCCCAAAGTACTGGGATTACAGGCATGAGCCACTGCACCCAGCCTAAAATTAATCTAGAATGTAAACTTAAAAGGTAGAAATTTGGAGAGAGGACAAGTCTCATCAAATCGTAGGAGGCTTTGCCTACACAGAATAGCTACATTTTGAGGATGTCGTATGATAAACTACATCATTAAGGGTGCAAGGTAGTGCTAATACAGTTAATACTTAAAAACAAAGGTAACGTTTTCAGAGTCTCTAGAGTTCTTAGGGGGGAAAAAATGTCTATGACCTCTCATTAGCAGAAAATAACTGATTATATATATATCAGAGGGGAGAAAGAAATAGAAAGCAGTAATAGCTTCCCGATTAATACTAACTTCACTTGTATATTTATTTTTTTTAATTTTTAAATTAGTTGAAGAGGTGGGGGGGGGGTCTCACTATATTGCCCAGGCTGGTCTCAAACTCCTAGATTCAAGCAATCCTCCTGCCTCAGCCAATAGCTAGGATTACAGGCACAAGCCACCACACTTGGCTCTGTTTCCCTCTTCTAATAGCAATTTAAATTTGGCAGGAAATTAAAAGCATTACCTAAATCCATGAGGTCTCATCCCCATACTAGCAACATCAGGAGGATAGGGTCCACGCTGATCTTTTGGGAAAACAGCATATCTAGGTCCTAAAGGAGGGGCAACAGGAGACCTAATGTTCCCAGGATAAGGAGGTGGGGGTCTGGCGAAAGCCTGGTTAATATTCTCTGGTTGCCAGTGTTGAAGAGGCCCTGGATGAGGCACTGCGGGTGAGTCCTGTGACCCCTTCTCCTGCCGACCTGCAATCTTCTTCTGCTGTTGCTGCTGAAGAATAATTTCACGCAACTTCTGCCGCTAAATGGGAAGAAACAAAAATCACTGGAATTTGTGGTAATTAATGGCTTTTTAAGGGTTATTGGCTTTTTATTTTTAGATAGCCCAGGCTGGCCTCAAATTCCTGGGCTCAAGCAATCCTCCTGTCTCAGCCTCTCAAGTAGCTGGGATTACAGGCATGTGCCACTGTGCCTGGCAGGTTAGTGGCTTTTTAAATCCTGATACTTTCATTATGTGGCTACTGTAATATTTCAAAGTCTGATGAAACACCAGTTACATTTAACTCTTCAATATATTAGGAAAAGTAATTTGATGATTTGGGTACTTTTACTTGCCAGACAACTATCAGAAAACAAAGCTCCAATATTTAAGGATCCGATGTGAATTCATGAAGACTGAAATCAGATACAGAATAAATTAAACTGGTGTTAATTTCATCAATTTCATTTTTCTTTTTTGCAGTATGACAAACTCTACAGAATTAAAAAAATAAGAAATTAACCACTGTGTAGAAATTACTCAGTTTGATGAAATGAACAGCTTCCTCAAATAATACACTTAAAACTGAGAACATACAATGTGTTTACCTGTCTCAATTTTTCTGTGTCTGCTTGGGCCATATTCACAGTATTCTGTGTATCAGTTACTCCTGAAGTTGGCACAGGTCCAGGAAGCTGGGAGACACCAGAGAACTGCTGGCCTTGGGAGTGCATTGGAGAGTTTGAAGATGCACAGAAGCTCCCCTCTGACCCAGGCCTTGGCTGATCAGCAACATCATGGGCAGCTTGACTGGTTCCAAAAGAGTCCGACTGAGATCTTGGAGTCACCGGAGGCTGATCATAGGGATCACGGGCAGCAGATGGGGAAACACGGCTAAATGTGTCTGAAAGGCCAGGTCCAGGGGGCCTAGGTGTCTGGGAACATGTATCGGGTGGCCTTACCAACGGGCCAGGTAAAGCTGGTCCTCGGTTTTGTGCTGCTTGCAG
Source organism: Theropithecus gelada (assembly GCF_003255815.1). Lineage (NCBI taxonomy): Eukaryota > Metazoa > Chordata > Mammalia > Primates > Cercopithecidae > Theropithecus > Theropithecus gelada. The sequence goes on from NC_037670.1 coordinate 176,225,631, forward strand.
GAAAGGATCCTGATTTGGTATGAGGACTGGTCTTGTCATTGAGGACCTAGTAAAACCCTCTGAAATCCTTGGCCTTGGTGTTGCTGGTGGCTGAGAGTAAGGGACAGATATTCCAGGTCTTGGTGTTCCGGGAGGATGAGCATACGGATCAGAATGCCTCTGATTAGTTACAGATGTAACAAACAAGTCAGTCTGTGTAGATGGTCTTGGGGTTGGGGGCTGCTGACTATATGGGTCAACAGTAGCAGGCCGGGGAGTTCCAGGAGGTTGAGAGTAAGGGTCTGTATTAGACCTAGCTGTTCCTGAAGATTGGGAATAAGAATCTACAACAGGTCGTGGAGTTCCTGGGGGCTGGGAGTATGGGTCCTGAGATGTTGGCCTTGATATGGTTCCAGGCTGGGAAAAAGCCCTTGAAGGATGGGCAAAAGATTCATTCATTGTTGGATGTGGGGTTAGGGGAGGCTGACTATATGGATCATTTGACTGATTATGAGAAAAATTATCTATAGGTCTTGGTGTCAAAGCAGGCCTTTCATAAGGGTCAATAGACAATCGCCTTGATGCCTGTGACACTGATCCATAAGGATCCTGAGAGGATGGAGGAGGTTGCATTGGAGTCTTAAAAGGTCCAGGACCACTATCAAGAGGTGCAGGTGCCAACAAGGGTCGTGCATATGGGTCAGGTATCCGTTGTCTTTGAAACACATCTGCCCTAGGAGATGGTTTAGTAAAGTGATCATTGGTTCCAGCTGCTACAGGGACTTTTGCAGTTTGTTCTGAAACTATAGGAGACCGGGAGAGGCCCAAGGATTTGGGAAATTGATCTGTCATCACAGGCCTAGGTGTGTCTGGAGGTTTTGCATAGGGGTCATTATTTGTCATGGAGGAAGAACATAAATCTCTGACTGGGGATGGCCTATTTGCTGTTGTCTCATTCATTTGAAGGGGCCTAGATACCGATGATAAAGGTGTACAGTTTTCCACTGGTGCAGCAGAATTTCTTCTGGAAAAACTATGGCCCACAGGAGGTGGTCGAGGGGTACCAACCATTTTTGCATACGGATCCATTGGAGATGGTGGTCGTGAGTTGGAGGACCCAGGAGAAAACACTTGTGGTGACGGTGGCTGAGAAGTCTGAGCCTGAGAAAGACCCTCCTGAATGGGAATCCGGGATGGGGCTGGAGGAGGAGGTGGAGCTTGTGGTTTTACAAACACATCATCTGATGTAGATGTAGGGGTACTGGGTGGCTGTTTTGTAAACAGTTCTTTATGGAATGACTGTGCAGGAGACATATTTCCATTGCCAGGCTGAGGTGTCAAGGGACTCTGTATCCCACTACTTGGTGTATCTGAACCAGACTGCACCAGAAGATGCTGAGAACCAAACTGCTGTTGCTGCTGCTGCTGCTGCTCATTTTTCACCTGTTCAAGTTTCTGTGTGGCTTCAATTTTAGCTTGCTGCTTACTTTTCTGACGCATTTGCTATTAAAATAGAAAGAAAAAGCAATCACATTTAGGTTAAGGAAGAAAACTACCATCATGGGGGGAAAAAGCAACAGAAAGTTAATTTGTTTGATGTCAGCAGCTACCAGATTGCTCCCATATTAGATTATGAATTCCTGAAGAAGAGAAATTACTCATCATGGCATGTTCCATTTGTGCCTAGGGCAGTATATTGTTTATAATATTTCAATAAACTTCCCAAATCAATTTAAATATATTTTACTGAAAAGAGAAACAAGTCTATCCTTAATCAAATTTTCATGGTCTAAGAACTATATTCTAAAATAATAATGCAAAGACCTCCCTCTCAAAACATAAAAATGCAACTTCAAAAAGTAGATTATCCAAAAATTCCATACCTGTCTAAATTTCCATTCCTGTTCATGTTCTGATTCTCTTTGCTTTAATGGATCTTTAAAAAGCTCCGAATCAATACGAGAGCTGGGATCGATGCTATCTTGCTGTTGCTGCCTTTTCATGGAATCATTTGACATCTGTACTTTATTAATGCGTAAAGCAGCTCTGTTATCTCTGGCTTTTTGCTTTGACAAAAGAAGACAAAAAATATTCCCCAGATTATGTTAAACGTTTTAAGGAATAAAATAAAACTATCATGAACTTTCTCAAATAAAAGAAAAAAAAGTCAGGTAAAATGCTGACTTATGGCACCTCCCAAAAAAGGATCTGGACACTAACTCGTCTTCTCTCTTTACAGTGCACAGTATCTATCAGTTGAGGATATAATCCTCTCTATGTATTTGAATTAAGCTTAAAGATCCCAGGTGTGATTTAATATTTTAGCTCCTAGTTTTCTTAATACATCCTTAGAAATCACGTCTCCTTCAATTCAGAAAGAAGGGGCTGGGGCCAGGCATGGTGGCTCATGCTCTAAATCCCAGCACTTTGGGAGGCCAAGGCAGGCGGAGCGCCTGAGGCCAGGTGTTCAAGACCAGCCTGACCAACATGGTGAAACCCCCACCTCCACTAAAAATACAAAACTAGGCCGGGCGCAGTGGATCACACCTGTAATCTCAGTACTTTGGTAGGCTGGGGCGGGCGGATCACCTGAGGTCTGAGGTCAGGAGTTCAAGACCAGCCTGAACAATATGGAGACACCCTGTCTCTACTAAAAATACAAAATTAGCCAGGTGTGGTGGCACATGCCTGTAATCACAGCTACTCGGGAGGTTGAGGCAGGAGAATCACTTGAACCCGGGAGGCGGAGGTTGTGGTGAGCCAAGATCGCATGGTTGCACTCCAGCCTGGGCAACAAGAGCAAAACTCTGTCTCAAAAAAAAAAAAAAAAAAAAAAATCAGCCGGGCATAGTGGCACATGCCTGTAATCCCAGCTTCTTGGGAGGCTGAGGCAGGAGAATCGCTTGAATCTGGAAGGCAGAGGTTGCAGTGAGCCGAGATCGTACCATTGCACTCCAGCCTGGGCAACAACAGTGAAGCTCCATCTCAAAAAAAAAAAAATTTTTTTTTTAGAAAAAAAGAAAATATCCAATCAGTTTTTAAAAAAAAAAAAAAAAAATCTGGATATTTGAAACGTATCGTTAATGAAATCACTTAAAAATTTAAAAAATTCTGTCATTACCTAATTAAAGTCAAGATAAAACAGAGCATATCAATACATCTATATATATGTGATAGAGCATATACACACATATATGCTCTATTCAAAATAATCACTGTAACTGAAAATATGCGCACTGGGGAACAAGCTGGAAAACAACTATATATATTTTCCAACAATAATACACATTTAATATGCTTTAAAATGAAAGCAAGGATTTGGTTCCAGCTGACAATCTTAATTTGGCTCTTTGGGAGAAAATAATTTACCATATGAACTGCGAATCTTATAAAATTACCTAATAGTTCATGGCAAAGATCATGTGTCAAAAACTCTTTAAAGATGTCTAAATATTTCTCTTTGAAGATGCACAGATTCGCTATGAAACCTAACAAGAAAAGAGGTGACTGTGGAAGACACTGAGGCATGCCAATCCACTCTCCAAATTGAGTACAGTTGTCCCTCTGTATCCATGGACTATTGGTTCCAGGATTCCCTGCAGATACCAAAATCCACAGATGCTCAAGCCCCTTATAGAAAATGTCATAGTATTTGCATATAACCTACACATATCCTCCTGTATACTTTCTCCTTTTTTATTTTTTGACATAGCAGGGTCTTGTTCTGTCACCTAGGCCGGAATGCAGTGGCGCAATTTTGGCTCACTGAAGCCTCAACCCCTCAAATCTCTCAAGTAGCTGAGACTACACAGGCATGCGCCATCATACCCAGCTAATTTTTTCATTTTTTTATAGAGACGAAGTCTTGGCTATGTTGCCCAGGCGGGTCTTAAACTACTGGGCTCAAGCCATCTGCCCACCTTGGCCTCTCAAAGTGCTGGAATTACAGGTGTGGGCCACTGTGCCTGGCCCCTCCTGTATACTTTGAGTCATCTTTAGATTACTTGCAATACTTAACACAATATAAATGTTACGTAAATCGTTGTTATACTATATTGTTTAAAAAACAATGACAAGGAAAAGAGTCTGTACAACTTCAGTATAGACGTTTTTCCAAAATATTTATCTATGGTTGGTTGAATCCACATATATAGAACTCATGGATAGACTGCCAACGGTACCTCAACTGAAGAGATAAAACAATTTTGAAGTGAAATGAATTCATCCTGCCCCCTATAATAGCTGATTTTCAATCTTCAACATTTTGGTTCTGTTAACTTGCTTATAAAAATGTCACACTCTCTATTAAGACATAAGGAGTTAGGAAATCACTGTAAAAATAAAGTTGCTTGTTGTACAGGTACTAAAAAGCATTTTCTGAAATGGAAATTTGTTTTTTTATTAACCTAATACAAATAAGGTTCAAGCATTGTATTTAAATATTTAAAAGATAGGAGTTTCTTAAAATACCACATATGGTGCTCTTTCCTGTGAGCTTGCTTTTCTCCACAATTTGGCAATTTGCTTCACTCTAGTAGTCCAATCTGCAACAAAAGAACAGAGTATAACAGTTTCTCAGAGTCATGCTAATGACATGCTGTAATAAAAAATGTTGATGAACTGCTGACAGTTAATCTTATTCAGGCCGTATTCTCATGAGGTAGTAGACCTATATTAAGTTCTTTACAAAGAACAAAGATGCTGGCATACTGTAGGCCAAACGAATGTTTTCTAAATGAAGTGTTGCCTCATTAACAACCTAGCTTGTAAAGTTGGGAAGTTTTTTTTTAGATTCAAGGGACAAAGTAGCAAAAATGTAAGCCAAACACAATAAATTCCCTCTGGTGGTACGATACCACCAGAAACAAAATGTAAGTTTGTAAAACATCTGCGCTAAACAGAAGTCTATCAATTTGACCTACCAGAAGTAAACAAAGTCATAAATAAGCATCTCACTAGCATTTGCGGACAAACACATGAAAAAGTAATCAGTTCAAACCATTTCTATGAAATTCAGTGTCATGGTGGTATACAAAATGAAGATGCTTGGCTACAATCAACAGTTAACGATAAGATAAATATAGAAATTATTTATTCCACATTACAAAAAGAAAGCAAGCTTCCAAAAAGCCAATGAAAATGAAAAATCAGTTCATAGACCAACAGCTTTAACACAGTATTTCATGAGGTTCTTGAATCACGAGTAAAATTATTAAAGAAAAACACTTTTAAAAAAGTTATAGCTCTGCTGTAAGGACAATTTGTGCTGACACAAAATGACAACATACCCATATATGTTCATAAACAGCAAATGTAAGCATGGAAAGAAAGTGGTTGAAGAATGGGACACTGCCTTCACAGGTCTCCCTGCATCAAACCATTGATTTCTATTGTTGGATAAAAAGCATTTCATTTATTACAATACATAAGGAATAAAGTACCATGAAGACGCCAATCCAAAAAGGTACCTAAAAACCAGGGGTCATTCAAATGAAAAGTCACTTCCAGGTACCCCTCTAGTAATTTAAGAGTTTGTGTACTGATAGATAGCTGGGAAACAATTGCAAAACTGAGTCTGAATAACTTTTTCAATCCTGGTTTGTCTGACACCATGAACTCAAAATAATAAAACTGCATTGCTTGCATATATTCAATAATTTACATCTCATTAATCCAAATGTCTCATTCACTGGTTAATCAGAATTTTCACAAACTGTACTATTATTTTATCATCTGCTTTTTTCAAGAGGCAGTGGTAATAGCTGGACAGTCAGGGAAGGTGAGGGGGGAAGAAGGGAAGACAATATTGAATTCGTTTCCTATAAACACTACTTAGAATTCACTGATTTAGCCTAGCAATATTTTTGATTAAATGATAGTTTGGGTTTTAGAAATTTCTGAAGAATCATATAACACTGATTTCCACATATTAATAAGCACTGCTAGGAGCTGAAAAACTGACCATTTCATTAATTGAAACTAACTTTTGGGAAATATGAGAATGGATGCACGGTCTAGGACAAAGTAAACATGCTAGATGTTTCTAGATATCTAGGGAATCTTCATATTGTGGGTCATCATAGATGAAAATTAGTTAAGCTACCTCTCCATTACAGGTAAAAAAAAAAGTTATTGCACATGTGACAAGTTGGTAAAATAGAGAGAAATAATATATTCATGACTTACCAGGGAATTCTTCCTTTAAGTTGGGGAAATTAATATTGGTGTACAGAACCGGTGCAACTGTGGCCATTTCACCCAGAGCCTCCTCTTTCTCCCACTTAAGCGTGCTTCTCTGAGCATTCGACAGTGTGTCATTTTCTCCTTCCACAGTGGGAGCTGATGATGTCCAAGAGTTGTTAGGATCACTTGCCATTGGATTAAAGGCTGAATTTTTATCCCTGGGAAAAAATAAATATCTTCACTTTATAAACACAAAATAACTTTTTAATATATGTCCAAGTACAGCTTTCATTAAAACCTATTACAAAATAGTTAAAAGTAACATGTTTATAGCAAAAGCCACAATAAATGCGACTTACAATAATATCATACACAATCATTTAAGCAGACTAATTTATATATAAAGCAAACAGAAATTAGTGCAATTTAAGTTTCCATAGAAAATAAGGCTTGTACCTGGCATCAGGATAAGGGGATTGTGCAATTGCAGAGAAAGTTCCCAGTCCGCTTCCAGGTGGCAAAGAATTATGTGGGAGATGAGGACTGGGTCCAATAAGGCCATTCATGAGTGGCATCCGTGAAAAAACATCTTAACAGAAAAAAATAATTCCGTTTGCATAATATTCATAAATAACAAGGAGCTGAAGTAAAGTTGACCCTTGAACAACATGGTTTTTAATTGCATGGGTCCACAAAAACACAAACTTTTTTCAAACTGAATGCGGATGGAAAACACAGTGAAACCCATGCATAGAGAGGACCAACTTTTCTTGTATGCCAGGTTCCACAGGGCCAACATTTGACTTCTGTATTCTCAGATTTTGGTTATACCTGGGGGTCCTGGAACCAAATCCCCAAGTATAGAAGAGATGCTTGTACTTCTAAATCAAAATCTTTAATGCAATTTAAAAGTAGGATTTTTTTCAGTATTATATAATACTTAAAAGAGTCACTTTTGGCTACAAGATTTTGAAATATGATCTCTACAGCTGTGATCCTCTATTTCATTATTGTGTACTAGAAATAGCAAGTGTTCTGGAGTCCAAAAGCCTGGGGTGTGAACCTCAATTTTACCTGTTAGAAGCAGAATCAATTTCTATTTCTGTAAACTGCAGGTATTCTGTTATTTGGGTTAATTGAGATAATGTATGTACAGCTCTGAACATAGTTCCTGGTATGGAGTAACTATTCGATACATATTAACTCCTAAAAAATGAATGAATCACAGCAAATGCTAGTAAGTTTTATCAAATATTCTTTCTCTTCATTAAAAATTTACAAACAGATGTTTCTTATATTTTATTCCTGTTCCTCTTAATACAAAAAACCATCTATGATTCTTTTATTCTTTTTTTTTTTTTTTTGAGATGGAGTCTCACTCAGTCACCCAGGCTGGAGTGCAGTGGCAAGATCTCAGCTCACTGCCACCTCCGCCTCCCAGGTTCAAGCAATTCTGCCTCAGCCTCCTGAGTAGTTGGAATCACAGGCACCTGCCACCATGCCCAGCTAATTTTTGTATTTTTAGTGGAGGTGCGGTTTCACCATTTTGGCCAAGCTGATCTCCAACTCCTGCCTCAAGTGATCTACCCGCCTCAGCCTTCCAAAGTGCTGGGATTACAGGTGTGAGCCACTGTGTCCACCCCATCTGTGATTCTTAAACTGATACTTTCTCTAAATAGTTTTGAGTAAGCAATATATCTATCACTATCAATCAGATGATTATTGCTAAAAATATATACACTCCGGTTTTGGCTTAATTTTTATAACTTACAGTTCAGCCCCCAAATGTATTTGAATTCTCATTCGAGCTTATTCACAAACATCAAATACCTTATCGTTTTCTTTCTAAATAGACATTAGGCAAATAATAAGACCATCTCATGTTTCTTTACAACACTACTTTAAGCATGTAACTTCAATCCTTATTGTGAAAGTCTACTTGTCTAAACTATTTGGAAGTATGCCAACTGTCCATATTGGAGCAGTTTCCAGAAAAAAGAAAGAACAACAACAAAAACTTTGTGTGCCTTCAAAAAGCCCTCCAATTAAACTTGATGATTTGTGGAAATACACAAAGCCTCTGTTAATTGTTGCAACACTTAGAGCTATACTATTACAGGAGATCCACATCACCAATTAATTACACAAATGGCAATACGGAGTTGACTAATACTTGGTATAACTAGAGAATTCCTAACCTGATCACCTGATTTTTTGTTATCTAATGTCATTCCATGAGATTAAAAGTCTCATACACGTACATTGTCCAATGCGTAATGGCCTTTCACCTAAACCACATCATGTGAATGTTACAACACTAAAGCCTACATAGCTCCAGTGTGTATGTGCAGATACTAAGGACGATCACCGACAAGTTTAAAAGATTTTGTCTCAAAGACTTCCTAGAACTCTCTGACTTCCACAAAGGGGCTTATGTTACTAAATACCACAGCTGGGTCCACTGGATCAGGTTTTCACAATGACAAATGTCTCATGACACTTACATTTACTCCAAGGATTAAAGGGCAAGATTTCTGCTTTTTTTCAAACTAGAATACTACATCTATTTTCAACTTCAGTGAAAAGCAGGTTCCATTAAGGCAGGGGTCCCCAACTCTGGGGCCATAGACTGGTACCAGTCCATAGCCTGTTAGGAACCCGGCCACACAGTAGGTGAACAGCGGGCAAGTGACCATTACGGCCTGAGTTCCACATCCTGTCAGATCAGCAGCAGCATTAGATTCTCATAGGAGCATGAACCCTATCAGCGGCAGCGTTAGATTCTCATAGGAGCGTGAACCCTGTTGTGAAGTGTGCATGCGAGCGTGTTCCTACGAGAATCTAATGCCTCATGATCTGAGGTGGAACAGTTGCATCGCAAAACCATTCCCCAACCCACCAACCTGGGTTTGTGAAAAAAATTGTCTTCCTTGAAACTGGTCCCTGGTGCCAAAAAGGCTGGGGACCGCTGCATTAAGGAATGTGGAATTTTAATAAACAATATCGAATGTCTTTCATGTAATTAGGAGAAACAAGAGTTTATTGGCAAGGAGAATGTGATCCATACTGTAGCCATCTATCAGTGCCATCTACTGTAACTACAATATTACCATGTTGAAACTTTTCCCAATAATATTAGCTATTATTTGTTAAGTACTTTATGCTATGCTAAGCAGTCTTAAAAGCTTTACAGCTTCACGAAAACCCACTGAAATAGGTTATTATGTTCAGCTCCATTTAAGCAAAGAGGACCCACAGAAATTAAATAATTTGTTCAAGGACAAACAAGTAAAAGCAAAGTATTTCATCTTATTTTATTCAAGAAGTGGTCTCTTTTTTTTTTTTCAAGTCCACCATATCTACCCAAACTAGTCATATTAGTTTATAAAAGTTCAAAAGTTACTTCACAACTTTTACATAAAGGGACTTCAAGTTACTCTACCTCAATCTTGAAAATTCTATTCTCTACTTTCTGAACTTTATTACCATCAGATAATAAAGCATATTACATATTACATAATAACATATTACACTTTGCCTCCCCTTTCTCATCAATTCTACTGAAGTTACTCCACTGAAGATTACCAACAACCTTCCCATGGTCCAATGAAACAACGTTTTTCAAGTACTCACCTTACTTAACTGTACAACCTGTCTCTAATGATCATTCATTTCCAAGATCCTATACCTCTCACTCAATGTCTCAAATCTCTCACTACTTTTTTTACTTTCACCTAAACTTTAAAAGGAAGAACGATAAGAAACATGTAATGTGCACACCTAATATAAATCAGATGAGTTAAGCATATACTTAATTACATTTAATTAAAAAGCACTGCTCGAGATTCTATACTCTACTGGCAGTATATTCTCTTAATAAATCTCATCCTTCCCACATCTGCAATTAGCATAATTACACAGATAATTCCTACATTTTCATCCATCTCCTTGACTAACTGCAACTGCCTGTAAGTCAGAATAGTGTATATGTCCCATTTCTACCAACCTAAAAGAGGTCTAAAACTAAATTCACTAGACCTCCACTACCTTCTACCAGCACACACACTAAGTCTTTGTTCCATCTTTCATGATTATCCTCTGGGCCCCTGGTTTATACATAGTCTAATTCACTTTAATTTCCCCCTTTCCTCATACTTTATATCCATTCAGTAGCACAGTCCTACTTGTTCTAATGTCATTTTCTCTCGTATCTATTCCTTCTTTTCAATCAGCACCGAAGTATCTTTACATGGAACCTACTTTTTAACTTAGTCTCAACCACAATAACCTCATTAGTACTCTTCTTGTCCCAAATTTATTCCCAATATTGATACCAGAGCTACCTTAGCAAAACATGTAAGTGATCAGATCACATCACTGGTGTGAGGTCTTCAAAGGCTCTTAGAAGCCTGTAGGGAAAGGGCCAGCTGCCTCTGCCTGTTTCTCATAGCCCTTTACAATCAGCACCAATGTCCACTTCTAGTTTTGCTTCCTTAAACAATGCCCACTCCCTTTGCTCTGGAGAATGTTAAAGTTGCCATATTGAATAACTATGTGTCACCCTGTATGTAACTTGATCATGCTTTGCCCTTACATTAGAACTACTATTCTTTCAAACAAGAACAATGAAATCTTAGTGATTCATAAGGCTGTACTATTCTGTACTATACTACACATTAGTTGTATACCTGAAAGTCTACATTATTAGCATTACAAACTCCTAATGGTAGGCAGCCTTATTCACCTTGTATCACACATTAACACCTTGCAAAAAAAAAAAAAAGAAAGAAAAAGAAGTCATCCTCTCAAGACCTTTTAAAAATGAGACTGCACAATGAAGTGATTTTCATAATGACTATAAGATGTTTTTAATAAAGAACTACATCTCTGATTTTTAAAATATGCACTTTCAGTTCAGAAAACATAAAGACAGGTCATTTTTATAAGTTGAAAAGAGAAACACTAAATAGTTCTTAATCATTAAAAAAGCATATGGGGGCAAGGCATGGTGGCTCACGCCTGTAATCCCAGCACTTTGGGAGGCCTAAGAGGATGGATCACAAGGTCAGGAGTTTAAGACCAGCCTGACCAAGATGGTGAAACCCTATCGCTACTAAAAATAAAAACAATTAGCTGGGCATGATGGCAGGCACCTGTAATCCCAGCTACTAGGGAGGCTGAGGCAGGAGAATCACTTGAACTTGGAGGGCAGAGGTTGCAGTAAGCCGAGATCGCACCACTGCACTCCCGCCTGCGTGACAGAGTGAGACTCCATCTCAGAAGAAAAAAAAAAAAAGCATATGGGAACAATTAAGGCAAGAAGTAGTTATGATGAGTATAATACCCACATGTAAATCACATGTTGAACCTAGCAAAATTCAAGGTAAATTTATATTTAGAGGCTAAACTGGTAAAAACTCAAATATTTCCATTATGTGCATTATGTAATTTTTCATGTATATACAAAGTTGTTAGTAAAGGTTATAAATTATTCACACACTTTAGCACTTATACAAGAAAAGGATAAGATTCACATTATTCAATTCAGGATATAGTCATGAGGTAGTGACAACAGGATACAGAGAAATGTTCCTATGCTCAAATCATCAAAAATATATACTAGCTGGGCACAGAGGTCCACGCCTGTAATCCCAGCACTTAGGGAGGCCGAGGTGGGAGGATCACTGGAACCCAGGAGTTCTAGACTGGTCCGGGCAACAAAGTGAGACCCCTATCTCTGCAAAAAATCAAAAAATTAGCCAGGCATGGTGGTGTGTGCCTGTGGTCACAGTTACATGGGAGGTTGAGGACAGGAGGATTGCTTGAGCCCAGGAGATCGTGGCTGCCGTGGATTGCGTTCATACCACTGCCTGTCAGCCTGGGTGACAGAGAGAGACCCTGTCTCAAAACAAAACAAAACTACATATAGAGTTATATACATGCCACCAAGCAACTCCATTAACTCCTTCCTATAGGAGATTCCCATACCTGTAACCAATTTCCCTATCTACTCATACAGACCTTAATCCTAGGCTATCAAATTTCAGCTCTACAGAAAACGGGAGAAATTGGTAGCTAGTTATAAGTAGGCAGAAGAGAAATGAACAAAATAGGCAAACGTCCACAAAATTTCAGTGTCTACATGGATAGAAAGGCCACTGATTTATTATGAAAGTATGTACTGAACACATACTCTGTGGCAGGGCATATAAGCAAGACATGTATGACCCTAGCCTTTAAAGAGCTTACAATCCAAAGGGAAGACCTTAATTACCCAAACAGGTATTATATTTGTGACATGTGCTACAAATGAAAAACATGGGGTAGGGTGGTTAACCAGCTAACCTCTGAGAGATGACAGTGAAACTGAGAGCACATCAATGAGTACAGGCAGCTAGGTGAGTGGGGACAGTTCCACACATATGGAAGTGCCTATGTGGGAAATGACTGGAGTGGAGTGAGCTGGGAATGGGACTTGCAGGGAGGGAAGGGGGCAGGCACCGTTACATCCTCCCTACTGCCAATGAATGAGCAAAAGAATTCTGGACATAAGGATAATGACAGAATTACAGAGAATTTCAAGGAGACAGCTATGTGACTGAAGTTAGTATTTTTCTATCATCACAAAAGGGTTTTTCTCCCTATCAGTTTGTATATGTGGCTACTAAAGAACAGGGCAAAACTTGCTTGTGTGTGTATATATACCCACATATATACACACATGTGTGGATATATACCTACATATATACACACATGTGTGGATATAATATACAATTATAAAGTCATAACATACCCTGATTGTGTATTGGCAACAGCTGTGTTGGTGGGGGAGGCTGTGGCAATGGAGTTGGCTGAGTGTTCGCAGGACTAAGTACAGCTGTAAATAAGTCTTCAACATCTTTTCCGCCAAGCTCTAGGAGATAAAACAGTAATAGTAACAAGATTAAAAGACTAGTAGGGTCATGGTATGGGGAATGCCATTTTCGTAAACTAAAAAATCAAAACACATTTACCTGGAATTTTATATAATTTTCCAAGAATTGCTCCTAGAATAAATTAAAAAAAAAATAGAAACATTAACAGCTACTAATTCAATATACTGATACAAAATAGCATTTAACTGACACAGAAATAATTAGAAGTTAAATTATAACCATGCAAAAGTCTTTAAAAATCATATTTACTCAGGTCTTTTAGAAAGCCTAGATGTAGGGCAAATATTTTACCATCTGTGACCATTTTGTCTAGTTCGGGACTGAGGATCCCATCTAGCTGTTCTTCACTTAATGGTCGTGAACTCTGATTGACACTTGGCTGAGGCAAAGAAGGATCATCAGGGACAGGACCAATACCTAAAAGAGTAAGGAAAATAAATTTAAAGGTACATTCAGAATACTCACACAAAAATGTATAGCACTATTTACCTGTACTTAATATACAACAATATGATTAAAATAAAGAAACAGAGTCTGTAATTCTGAATTAGAATTCTCATATCAATTTGGAGAGTCACTCAGTAAAAATTAGGCACAATATATTTGTATTAGGTGCCATGTAAAGTTCTATCTTAAATAAAAACATTTCCTGAGGAACAAAAGAATACATCTGATTTTAACTTGCCAACTTCTGCCAAAAAAAAAGAAAGAAAAAAAAAAGCTTCATTAAGATAGGAGTTTGTAAGAAATCTATATACAAATAATTGCTTTGATTTGGAAAACAGTGGTATCAAATGTACAGTTCAATTATGCACAGTATGTAAAAAGGAATACGTTTCGTATAAATAAATGAAAAGTCCTAAAATTCTCAGTGTTTAATATTGTCCTTTGTAAATAACTTCAATCATAGGTAATATTTTTTAAATATTCTGTAGGCACATTCTGATTATGTACATTACATTTACAAAACTATAACATGCTGTAGCTCACATTTGTTGAGAGTCACATGTAAAAATGGTTTATCGTCTACATTTTTTTCATGCTTTCTCAATATTATTACTATTAAAAAGTAAAAATTTAGTCTGTTCTTATTTGATCTTATATTAGGAACTAGCTCTACAACATTTAGGTAATATTATAAATCACATATTAACAAAAAATTATTCATTAAAGAAAAACTATTGACAAAGTCACCCAAAGTACAGTACAGCTATGCTTTAGCCACACACAAAAAGGGAAAAGCAAAGTATGGATTAGTGACACATTAGCACTACTGATAAACAGCATGCACCTACAGGTTGCTTCAGCTGAAATCACTATAAAAAAAGAAGACTACTTCTAGTCAGCCGTCATCCATTGCTCAGTTTCTTACCAAATGGAAAAGGTGAGCTCTCAACCTGGAAAGTGCATAAATCAAGACCTATAAGACCCAAACCAAATAAAATGGATGATTACCACAGGAGCGGGAAGTGAGGGAAAATGCAAACAAAAGAAGAAACAAGATACAGCAAGACTTTAAGGCAACATGCCTTAAATGTGATGCAATTAGAAAGACAACAGAAATTAACTTGCTATATCCCCTCCTAAAGCAGGAAAGCTGAGGTAGATCAAATAAAATGCTGAGTTCTTTAACAAAGCCAAAAACAAAAACAAAGTTACTGGGAAACACACAAAAGGCTAAACTTGTTCCACACACCATACACCTCTCACTCACATCAGAAACCAGAGAAAGGGCAAACAGCATTCATATATACCTGAATGATCAACTGATTTTGCTAGATCATCTGAAATTATTCCAAGAATGTCATCATCTGTGTTTAAAACTTCAGAAATATCAGCTAATGGGTCATCAGCAGGACCTAAATATAGTAAATATGTTTTTTAAAATTTCAGTATTTTCTCAGATATTAAGCCATTTGCTAAAAACCTACAGTACAGCAGATACTGAGGCAAGTGCTAGAATAAAAACCTGAGACTCTTAATTTTACAGTAAAAGTTTTTCATAGCAAAGGAAACAACGTTTTGAATTACAAAACTTTACTAAAAATTCAGACTATTTTGTCTTGTGACTAATGTATATTGAGACAAAATTTCAAGACCTGTAGGCAATAAAAGTGAAACAGAGTAAGAAACAAAGCAACTTGCTTTGCTGTAAGAAACAAAGCAAAAAAAACATTTTGCTTAAGAAAGTGGCATGTCTAAAAGTGACACTGAGAAATTAAAACACAGTAGGAAAAGTTAAAATACGAAAGACAAATCTCTCACTCTTTAGAAATTCCACAGGGAGTGCAAGCCAGGTACCATCTAGTTAGTACTTCCAGCTTTGCTGTTCATACTGATTACTCATTCATTCATTTATTTAAAAAAGTATTTCACTACCCACAGAACTGTGTCTATGGATCACATATGAGGCACTGCCCACTGGGCAATGACTGAAACAAAGTGCACGCCCTCAGAGGGCTTACTTTCTCAGAGGGAGTTAGTAAATAAATGACATCGCTATAAGTGCTATTTAAAGAAAAAACAAGGAAAAAGGATTAAAAATAAGCTGTGGGGATGTTGCATTAGACAGAGTGATCTGTGAAGACCTTTAGATGACTGAGCAGAAAACTAAATGAGGGAGTAAGTTATATGCACAAAGATGGAGATAACCCTCCAAACCAAGGCAAAGCAGACATAAAGCCCCTGGGGCAAGCCGGGTTTGCCAACAAGAGAGGCCAGAGCGGTAACAGAAAAACTGTGGTAGGGATAAAAGAGGCAGCTAGGGCAAGACTGTGTAAGATCTTAGAGATCATGGGGAAGACTGGGTTTTATTCTGAAGTGTAATGAGGTGTTGGGAGGTTGAAAGATAGGAGATGACTAATATTTTAAAGGGAATATACTGGCTGCTCCATGTAGAGCAGATGTGGGGTGGGAATTGGGGAGGGCTGGCAAGATCAGAAAAGGGCACTGGTGCAATCTGAGAGGTGAGGTGATGACAGCACTAGGGTTCTAAGGAAAGCTGAGACAAGTGGTTGGCTTTGGGATGTATTTTGAAGGCAGAGACAAACACGTGGATGAATAAAAGGGAAAGAAAAGTCAAGGAGGATTCTAAGGGTTTGGCGCTTAACCAAGAAACTATTGCAACTCTTGTTTAGGCTTGCTTTAATAATTATATTAGTCATTCAGTAAAGAGAAACTGAAATTTTAACCCATCTCAAGTTTATTTTTACTTAAAAGGGGGAGGAGGGCATAAATGTAATATTCCAGGTCAAATATTTCTGTCAAACAGTCGTGGTTCCATTATATAGTTTCCAAAATGTAATTCATACATAATATATCACATTAAGTTTTGTGTGCCCAAATATCCAGGAACTTTTTAGAGAAAATTATTTCAATAATGCATTTTCTAGATAACACTGCGGTTGAAAGAAAAAAATTCTGGGTAATTTTTTTAGGGGTCATATAGCAGTTTTTTGTTTTAAAGTAATGGAACGCTACTATACAAATTATAACTAATTTTTTAAAGACTGTTTTACAAGTTTGCTCCTACCTAAAGGATTTTATATCTGAATAAATCATTAAAATTGATATAATAGGCTATAATGAGTGACATGTTTTAAAAAAGCCTTTAGTCATTAATTTTCCATTATAAAGTGAAAAGAGTGGTTCAACTGCAAAGAACAATTAATCTAGGTTTTGAAATGGGTGTATTTTTCTGTCCTCCAAGTTTTGGCCTTATTGTAAAACTGTTCTCTCTTCAGTAGTTTTGTGGAAAAAATAATCAAATTAAGAAAAAAATAACTTATATCAATAACTTTCCTATATGTTCTCTGTCCAATTTCAATCCTTCTCCTTTTAAAACTCAACTGCAAAGAGCTCCTATTGAAGTCTTCAAGTGACTAGTTATGATACTTACAAGATATACTTTATCATAAAATATCCTTTGAAGGACCCACAGGTCTTTCATTATACATTATTTTAACAACATATTGACAAGGACAAGAGCAGGTCAATACTTAAAATGACAGAATTAAAGTATGAGTTAAAAAATATCTAAAACTGAACAAACAAGAAGCATGACCTCACTACAAACAGTGAGGCAGACTGGACAAGCATGTGTCCAACAGAGGGTAAGATTGCTTCCAATTATTTCAAAATGTCAAAATCAAAAATGTCAGTATTTCAATTCAGGATAATGCCAAGTTAATGAGGCATTAACTACTTAACAACAAAAGTCATTCTTCAGTGGAAGATTGCTTTAAAATTGTTTTTCGAAATGAGTTTATAAAATTAACTGAGTAACAAATGCAATCAACGGTAAAAAAGGAAGCTTACCAGAAGAACAATGATTTACAATTGACAGTACCATAAAAACCCAAGAAGTGGGAGAAACACTGATCACAACACTTACCTACCCAATGAGTTAAACTCCTAGAGCCTTGCTGACATTGCTGTAACCCTGTAAATATATCAAGTTCTCATACCTTTCTGATTGTTAATAGTTCCTATAGGTACTGCATTTAGGATAATGATTCTCAACCAGGGGGCGATTTTGCTCACCAAAAGATATTTGGCAATATCTGGAGATATTTTTGATCATCATGAGGCCAAAGATGCTGTTAAACATCCTTCAATACACCAGAAAGCCTCCCTCCCACAACAAAGAATTATTGGCTCAATCTGTCAGTAGTAAGAAACCATGACCTAGGTCAACAGACTTCACTGTACTAAAACAGTATGCCAGCAAGTTCCTAACTACCCCCACATCCATTTTGGTTTCTCTGTTTTGAATTTCAGCTGCATGATTAACAAAAATCTATCTTAGATTTTTAGTAAAAAAAAAGTCACTGTTGGCCAAATTATAACCCCTCACATTGCCCTCAGCAAAGTGTAAACCAAAGGTTTTCTTTCACAACTCTTGATGTTGGTACTAGCTACACAGGTAAATTAATTTGCTACATCTTATACACCTGTACACTTAAAATAGTTCCATTTACTAAATGTAAGTTATACTTCAATACAGTTGATTTTTAAAAGGCATATGAGGCCAAAAAAAAACATTTCAAAAAGATTTAACTGAAAGGGAGACGTATGTCATGTGATATAAATAAAGTATCCGTGAATGATTCTACATACCGTGAGTTCCAGATTTTGCTGGAGCCGAGGATGAACTAAGTAGTGGATCCAACGAAGGATCCAAGAAACCTGCGTTCATGTTTGTTTTATATGAAAGCTGAGCTGCATCTTCTGATAGATTATCTAAACTTATCTTGCTTTGTCTACTTGTATCTAGAAGATCTTTTCCAAAGAAAGCTTCCTAGATGAAGATAAGCACATATAGAAATGGTTAGTTAGAAAATTCTAAAAGGACAATAGATTATTCTGTCATGGTTTTTGACAAGGAAGCAGAAATAACAGAAAAGGTTTACATTTAACAATACAGAAACTGAATACAGAAGTATAAAAACACCACAGAAATACGCTGTCAATTATTTTATACTCCTTATTTTAAAAATAAGATATTTTTGGTAGTTTTACTAGAGAAAAAATTATGGAAATAAAACCACATAATTATGCCAAAGATTTCTAAAAACTGCAGAATAGCTTCATGAATATTATTAATTTTTAGAGATTACCTGCAGAGGACAGCATAAGACTTTGATCTACAGCTTTAATATTTACTTCAGGTAGATTTGTAATCTATTGATACATATAATCACACTTACACTATAAGACTACTTACACTATCAGTGTGAAAAAGGGTTTTAGAGTCAGTTTAGCCATACTATGTGTGCAATATTTACAGCTACTAAAGGCTTGTAGTTTTCTATTTATTTACACATATTAACATTTTTCCATTTCAAAATATTTTTAAGCTGGGTTCCTTGCAACGCCAAGATCTCTCCAAAATTTCTCAAAAACCAATACAGAACACAGAAGGGAAGCACAGGTCCACCCCTTTACCCTGCTTCAACCCAGGAGTTCTGCTTTAGTCTATTTCCTATGATGTGGTCTATCTGGAAAAAGGATCCTTCATAGAGGACAATTTTGCAATAGTTATCAACATTTAACACACTCTTGCCAAATATGCACAAAAAAGTTCACTGTAGCATATTTTGTAATGTCAAGAAGTAAAAATGGCCTTAATGTCTGTCAATAGGCAAATAACTATCCAACTTATAGACACTCATATTACAAAATACAATAATTTTTAAACAGTATATAGCTCTATGTTATCAAAGAAAAGCCCTAAAATACATTACTAAAAGAAAGCAAGTTGAATTATATACACAGTAAATTATAAAATACAGGTCGGGCGCAGTAGCTCACGCCTATAATCCCAGCATTTTGGGAGGCTGAGGTGGGTGGATCACTTAGGCCCAGGAGTTAGAGACCAGCCTGGGCAACATGGCAAAACTCTGGCTCTACACAAAACACGAAAATTAGCCAGGTATGTGCCAACATGCCGTAATCACAGCTACCTGGAAGGCTGAGGCACGAAAATCACTTGAACCCAGAAGGCAGAGGTTGCAGTGAGGTGAGATCACACGACTGCATTCCAGCCTGAGTGACAGAGTGAGACTTGTCTCAAAAAAAAAAAAAAAAATTACAAAATTCAAATCAAGACTAGTATAAGTTTGAAAAAATAAATTATAAAAAAGTTTCTGAAGGATAAATGCCAAATTATTAACAACACTACCTTATGAGAAAAGAGATTGGGAGTATGTGAAGTCTGGTAGAGGTAATGATGCCGGGCGCGGTGGCTCAAGCCTGTAATCCCAGCACTTTGGGAGGCCGAGACGGGCGGATCACGAGGTCAGGAGATCAAGACCATCCTGGCTAACACGGTGAAACCCCGTCTCTACTAAAAAAATACAAAAAACTAGCCGGGCGAGGTGGCGGGCGCCTGTAGTCCCAGCTACTCGGGAGGCTGAGGCAGGAGAATGGCGTAAACCCAGGAGGCGGAGCTTGCAGTGAGCTGAGATCTGGCCACTGCACTCCAGCCTGGGCGACAGAGCGAGACTCCGCCTCAAAAAAAAAAAAAAAAAAAAAAAGAGGTAATGATATATCTGATTTGAAATTTTCACATTTTAAATGAAAAAGTTGTCTCACTTTGAAAAACCTAAAAATCCACAAAACTAGAGCAGCAGGTAGAAGAGGATTCATTTCTTATAGTAAGCAATGCTTTTATCATTAGAAAAAAGGTTGAACAGCAGAAAGCATTTTAGAAGTTTAGAAAATCATTTAATGCCTTCAGTATAAATTTGAGAAATCTTAGATCATGATCAGCAAGAATTTTGTCTAATGACTCATGACTTTACTAGTGTTTATCAAAAACTGTATCACCCTTATTAATTTAGTGGGTTTTCCATTCCCTGTAGATAACATAAAGAGGTGGCTCCATGCACATGGTCTCTAAATGTTCAAGAAAACAGTACCATTAAAAAGACTTCCCTCATATCACACATAAACACACACACACACACGCTGAAAGTTACTGATGTGCAACAGGGGAATCAAGACAGCCCAGGAGACTAAGATCACAGCAATAATTGGGAAATTAGACCTAATAATTTTAAAGACTCTTTGCCAAAGTATTAAATGGCCAGTTTTCATACTTGCATAAACACCTAAAGAAAGTTTCTTAAATTTATATTATACTTTACACAAGGATCAATAGGAGGAAAGGCAGGTTGCCATCACAATATTCCTAGAAAGGACTATTAAGAAGGAAGGTAAAGGGAATCCCAGGAGAAAACAACAACAAACATGAAAAAAAAAAATGGGGGACGTGCCCAAGATGGCCGAATAGGAACAGCCCCAGCCTCCAGCTCCCAGCGTGAGCAACACAGAAGACAAGTGATTTCTGCATTTTCAACTGAGGTACCAGGTTCATCTCACTGGAGCGTGTCGAACAGTTGGTGCTGGTCCAAGGGTGCAGCCCGACCACCAAAAGCTGAAGCAGGGTGAGGCATCGCCTCACCTGGGAAGCACAAGGAGGAAGGGAATTCCTTTTCCAAGCCAAAGGAAATTGAGACAAACAACAACTGGAAAATCGGGTAACTCCTACCCTAATACTGTGCTTTACCAAGGGTCTTAGCAAATGGCACACCAGATTATATCCCACACCTGGCCCAGAGGGTCCCACACCCATGAAGCCTCCCTCATTGCTAGCACAGCAGTCTGAGATCTAACTGCAAGGTGGCAGTGAGGCTGGGGGAGGGGCGCCCGCCATTGCTGAGGCTTAAGTAGGTAAACAAAGCCCCCTGGAAGCTCGAATTGGGTGGAGCCCACCACAGCTCAAGGAGGCCTGCCTGCCTCTGTAGACTCCACCTCTGGGGACAGGGTGGAGTCTAAACAAAAAGCAGCAGAAAGCTCAACAGAGATAAATGTCCCTGTCTGACAGCTTTGAAGAGAGCAGTGGATCTCCCAGCACAGAGGTTGAGATCTGAGAATGGACAGAATGCCTGCTCAAGTGGGTCCCTGACCCCTGAGTAGCCTAATTGGGAGACATCCCCCACTAGGTGCAGACCGACACCTCACACCTCACACAGCTGGGTACACCCCTGAGATGAAGCTTCCAGAGCAAGAATCACACAGCAACACTCGCTGTTCAGCAACATTCTATCTTCTGCAGCCTCCACTGCCAATACCCAGGAAAGCAGGGTCTGGAGTCGACTTCAAGCAAACTCCAACAGATCTATAGCTGAGGGTCCTGACTGTTAGAAGGAAAACTAACAAACAGAAAGGACACCCACACCAAAACCCCATCAGTACGTCACCATCATCAAAGACCAAAGGCAGATAAAACCACAAAGATGGGGAAAAAGCAGTCCAGAAAAGCTGGAAATTCAAAAAATCAGAGCGCATCTCCCCCTCCAAAGGAACACAGCTCATCGCCAGCAACAGAACAAAGCTGGACGGAGAATGACTGACGAGTTGAGAGAAGAAGGCTTCAGTCGATCAAACTTCTCAGAGCTAAACGAGGAACTATGTAACCAGCGCAAAGAAACTAAAAACTTTGAAAAAAGATGTGATGAATGGCTAACTAGAATAACCAATGTAGAGAAGTCCTTAAAAGAACTGATAGAGATGAAAACCATAACATGAGAACTACGTGACAAATGCACAAGCTTCAGTAACCAACTCGATCAACTGGAAGAAAGAGTATCAGTGATTGAAGATCAAATGAATGAAAGGAACTGAGGAGAAGTGTAGAGAAAAAAGAGTAAGAAGAAATGAACAAAACCTCCAAGAAATATGGGATTATGTGAAAAAACCAAATCTACGTCTGATTGGGGTGCCTGAAAGTGATGGGGAAAATGGAACCAAGTTGGAAAGCACTCTGCAGGATATCATCCAGGAGAACTTCCCCAACCTAGTAAGGCAGGCCAACATTCACATTCAGGAAATACAGAGAATGCCACAAAGATACTCCTCGAGAAGAGCAACTCCAAGACACATAATTGTCAGATTCACCAAAGTTGAAATGAAGGAAAAAATGTTAAGGGCAGCCAGAGAGAAAGGTCGGGTTACCCACAAAGGGAAGCCCATCAGACTAACAGCAGATCTCTCGGCAGAAACTCTACAAGCCAGAAGAAGTGGGGGCCAATATTCAACATTCTTAAAGAAAAGAATTTTCAACCCAGAATTTCATATCCAGCCAAACTAAGTTTCATAAGTGAAGGAGAAATAAAATCCTTTACACACAAGCAAACGCTTAGAGATTTTGTCACCACCAGGCCTGCCCTACAAGAGATCCTGAAGGAAGCACTAAACATGGAAAGGAACAACAGGTACCAGCCGTTGCAAAAACACGTCAAAATGTAAAATCCATTGATGCTAGGAAGAAACTGCATCAACTAATGAGCAAAATAACCAGCTAATATCATAATGACAGGATGAAGTTCATACATAACAATATTAACCCTAAGTGTAAATGGACTAAATGGTCCAATTAAAAGACACAGACTGGCAAATTGGATAAAGAGTCAAGACCCATCAGTCTGCTGTATTCAGGAGACCCATCTCACATGCAGAGACACACATAGGCTCAAAATAAAGGTATGGAGGACGATCTACCAAGCAAATGGAAAACAAAAAAAGCAGTGGTTGCAATCCTAGTCTCTGATAAAACAGATCAAAGATCAAAAGAGACAAAGAAGGCCATTACATAATGGTAAAGGGATCAATTCATCAGGAAGAGCTAACTATCCTAAATATATATGCACCCAATACAGGAGATCTCAGATTCATAAAGTAAGTCCTTAGAGACGTACAAAGAGACTTACACTCCCATACAATAATAATGGGAGACTTTAACACCCCACTGTCAACATTAGACAGATCAACAAGACAGAAAGTCAACAAGGACATCCAGGAATTAAACTCAACTCTGCAACAAGCGGACCTAATAGACATCTACAGAACTCTCCACCCAAAATCAACAGAGTATACATTCTTCCCAGCACCACATCGCACTTATTCCAAACTTGACCACATAATTGGAAGTAAAGCACTCCTCAGCAAATGTACAAGAACAGAAATTGTAACAAACTGTCTCTCAGACCACAGGGCAATTAAACTAGAACTCAGGACTAAGAAATTCAATCAAAACCACTCAACTACATGGAAACTGAACAACCTGCTCCTGAATGACTACTGGGTACACAACGAAATGAAGGCAGAAATAAAGATGTTCTTTGAAACCAATGAGAACAAAGATACAACATACCAGAATCTCTGGGACACATTTAAAGCAGTGTGTAGAGGGAAATTTATAGCACTAAATGCCCACAAGAGAAAGCAGGAAAGATCTAAAATTGACACCCTAACATCACAATTAAAAGAACTAGAGAAGGAAGAGCAAACACACTGAAAAGCTAGCAGAAGGCAAGAAATAACTAAGATCAGAGCAGAACTGAAGGAGATAGAGACACAAAAAACCCTCCAAAAAAATCAATGAATCCAGGAGCTGGTTTTTGGAAAAGATCAACAAAATTGATAGACCACTAGCAAGACTAATAAAGAAGAAAAGAGAGAAGAATCAAATAGATGCAATAAAAAATGATAAAGGGGATATCACCACTGACGCCACAAAAATACAAACTACCATCAGAGATTACTATAAACACCTCTATGCAAATAAACTAGAAAACCTAGAAGAAATGGATAATTTCCTGGACACTTACACTCTCCCAAGACTAAACCAGGAAGAAAATGAATCCCTGAATAGACCAATAGCAGGCTCTGAAATTGAGGCAATAATTAATAGCCTATCAACCAAAAAAAGTCCAGGGCCAGACGGATTCACAGCCGAATTCTACCAGAGGTACAAGAAGGAGTTGGCACCAGTCCTTCTGAAACTATTCCAATCAATAGAAAAAGAGGGAATCCTCTCTAACTCATTTTATGAGGCCAACATCATCCTGATACCAAAGCCTGACAGAGATACAACAAAAAAAGAGAACTTTAGACCAAAATCCCTGATGAACATCGATGCAAAAATCCTTAACAATATACTGGCAAACCGAATCCAGCAGCACATCAAAAAGCTTATCCACCATGATCAAGTGGGCTTCATCCCTGGGATGCAAGGCTGGTTCAACATACACAAATTAATAAACATAATCCAGCATATAAACAGAACCAAAGACAAAAACCACATGATTATCTCAACAGATGCAGAAAAGGCCTTTGACAAAATTCAACAGCCCTTCATGCTAAAAACTCTCAATACATTTGGTATTGATGGAACGTATCTCAAAATAATAAGAGCTATTTATGACAAACCCACAGCCAGTATCATACTGAATGGCCAAAAACTGGAAGCATTCCCTTTGAAAACTGGCAAAAGACAGGGATGCCCTCTCTCACCACTCCTATTCAACATAGTGTTGGAAGTTCTGGCTATGGCAATCAGGCAAGAGAAAGAAATAAACGGTATTCAGTCAGGAAAAGAAGAAGTCAAATTGTCCCTGTTTGCAGATGACATGACTGTATATTCAGAAAACCCCATTGTCTCAGCCCAAAATCTCCTTAAGCTGATAAGCAACTCCAGCAAAGTCTCAGGATACAAAATTAATGTGCAAAAATCACAAGCATTCTTATACACCAGTAACAGACAGAGAGCCAAATCATGAACGAACTCCCATTCACAATAGCTTCAAAGAGAATAAAATACCTAAGAATCCAACTTACAAGGGATGTAAAGGACCTCTTCAAGGAGAACTACAAATCACTGCTCAGTGAAATAAAAGGGGACACAAACAAATGGAAGGCCATACCATGCTCATGGATAGGAAGAATTAATATTGTGAAAATGGCCATACTGCCCAAGGTAATTTATAGATTCAATGCCATCCCCATTAAGCCACCAATGACTTTCTTCACAGAATTGGAAAAAACTGCTTTAAAGTTCATATGGAACCAAAAAAGACCCCACATTGCCAAGACAATCCTAAGCCAAAAGAACAAAGCTGGAGGTATCACGCTACCTGACTTCAAACTATACTACAAGGCTACAGTAACCAAAACAGCACGGTACTGGTACCAAAACAGAGATATAGACCAATGGAACAGAACAGAGCCCTCAGAAATAATACCACATATCTACAGCCATCTGATCTTTGACAAACCTGACACAAACAAGAAACGGGGAAAGGATTCCCTATTTAATAACTGGTGCTGGGAAAATTGGCTAGCCAGTAATTAAGAAAGCTGAAACTGGATCCTTTCCTTACTCCTTATATGAAAATTAATTCAACATGGATTAAAGACTTAAATGTTAGACCTAAAACCACAAAAACCCTAGAAGAAAACCTAGGTAATACCATCAGGACATAGGCATGGGCAAGGACTTCATATCTAAAACACCAAAAGCAACAACAACAAAAGCCAAAATTGACAAATGGGATCTAATTAAACGAAAGAGCTTCTGCACAGCAAAAGAAACTACCATCAGAGTGAACAGGCAACCTACAGAATGGGAGAAAAATTTTGCAATCTACTCATCTGACAAAGGGCTGATATCCAGAATCTACAAAGAACTCAATCAAATTTACAAGAAAAAAACAACCCCATCAAAAAGTGGGCAAAGGATATGAACAGACATTTCTCAAAAGAAGACATTCATACAGCCAACAGACACATGAAAAAATGCTCATCATCACTTGCCATCAGAGAAATGCAAATCAAAACCACAATGAGATAACATCTCACACCAGTTAGAATGGCAATCATTAAAAAATCAGGAAACAACAGGTGCTGGAGAGGATGTGGAGAAATAGGAACACTTTTACACTGTTGGTGGGACTGTAAACTAGTTCAACCATTGTGGAAAACAGTGTGGCGATTCCTCAAGGATCTAGAACTAGAAATACCATTTGACCCAGCCATCCTATTACTGGGTATATACCCAAAGGATTATAAGTCATGCTGCTATAAAGACACATGCACACGTATGTTTATTGCAGCACTATTCACAATAGCAAAGACTTGGGATCAACCCAAATGTCCATCAGTGACAGACTGGATTAAGAAAATGTGGCACATATACACCATGGAATACTATGCAGCCATAAAAAAGGATGAGTTTGTGTCCTTTGTAGGGACATGGATGAAGCTGGAAACCATCATTCTCAGCAAACTGTCACAAGAACAAAAAACCAAATACCACATGTTCTCACTCATAGGTGGGAATTGAACAATGAGATCACTTGGACACAGGAAGGGGAACATCACACACCAGGTCCTATTGTTTGGGGGGGGGGGGGGGGGAGGGGGGGGGGTAGCATTAGGAGATATACCTAATGTAAATGACGAGTTGATGGGTGCAGCACACCAACATGGCACATGTATACATATGTAACAAACCTGCACATTGTGCACATGTACCCTAGAACTTAAAGTATAATAAAAATAAATAAATAAACAAATGTAAGGAAGAAAATTTTAAAAAATAAAAAAAAAATGTATGAGGCACAATGTTGTTCAATTAAAAAAAAGATGAAAAATTTAAAAAAAAGGTAAACCAAACTATAAATGGATTTTTTTCCTGACCAATTAAATGATTGTTTAAAAAAACAAAGGTACAAAGCTAGGATATAAGAGATTGAGGGGAAAAATATCTATAAAGGATATACAAAAGGTAAGGCACTGGTTAGACACTTTACATACATACTCTTACTGAACCTCTGAGCATTTCTGAGAGGCACCATTATGTCACAAATGAGGAAACCGAGACAGAGATGTTAAATAGAACAGAATCACACAGCTAACTGGTAGTGGAATGGTATTTAAACCCTCTGACTTTCTAGGCTAAACTCTAACATGAACACTGCCATTAAGATGTTAGTAGCTACTGAAAAAGAAAATTGAGGAAGTTGTATGTTAGTTGAAAGGCAGTGTATTTTAAAACCAATTAAACTAGTAATAGCTAACTGGAAAATTAATGTAAAAAATAAATACAACTCAGGCAATGAAGGGTTATCTACATAAGCCATAGTTTCTTAGGAGGAACAGATCAGATGAATAGTTTTCTACACTGAAATTAGGACGGACTCTCAATGATAGTCTGTTCCAGTTCAATTTTAACACATGAAGAAATAGAGACCAGGAAGGATGAATAACATGCTTAGGAATTTACAATTAGTTAGATGCAGAGCCAGATGTTTAATCTCAGTACCATTTCTAATATTGAGCTATTTCCATTGTATCGCATGGCCTTAAACTCTGACTTAATGTTTACAAGATGAACTAGAAAAAAACTTTTTTGGAGTCTACAGTTATCAAACATAATTTCTTCATACTGAAAGATATTTTTCTGATGTGTATTTTGGAAAACAAAAAGAATACTGCTTAAATCTTTGGTTCACCAGGCCTCTAAAAGTGGTTAACGATTATTAAAGCTATAACTTTGACTGAAAAACCTATCTTAAATCAATGAATATAACTACTGTAACTTGTATTGGCAAAGGAAATTTCAACAGAACTTGGGTGTGGGGTATACATAGCTATAAATGGCTTGAAGACTTGAGTTTTTCCTACCCCAAAGTCTCCTTGTTACATCTTACAGAATACTTAGAAGTGAACAACTGGGATTAAAAAAGCAATTTATGGCAAGTATCAAAGCACACAAAAAAGTAAATTTAATTTTTACAGACCCCTGGAAGGTAAAAATGGCATTTATGATGACTAAATGAAAACAAAACAAGTAAAACATTAACAAAAACAACAAACCTATGTTTTATAACTCAATACATTCTATTTCCTCAATTAACAAACCATGTAAAATAATGTAAAGCAAAATATTACTTGTAAATAGGCAGGGAAAGTTTCCTCAAGCTTATTTTTCCTTTTTCGGTATCTCTTCTTTATTTTTTCAGTACTTTCAGTAACAGAAACAGATTCATCAACTAAAGTATCTGGTAACTGCTCACTCCAGCCTGAAACAACAGTCACATTTATACATATGTGGCATTTAAAATTTCTAGACAAACCCACTGAAGGTAATTTTATACCTTACCAATGTACACACAGTTTCATATAAACAAACAAGCTTTTTCAACAAAAAATCTCAAATCAAGTTTATTACTTTTAAGTGCCAAAAAATTTTCATTTCATGCCTATTTAGTATTAGCATGTTTCCCATTTTCTTAATAACAGATTTCTTTACAAAGCAAAAGCTTATTTATTTATTTAAACACATTTTGTTAAAGAGTAAAAAGATAATAATAATAATAAATACCCAAAGCTCATGAGTATGAGGAAATGGCAACTTACAAACTATTAAGGCAAATTCAGTGGGTACAATTTTTTTGTAGGGTAGATTGAGAATACTCAACAAAAACCTTAAAGAAAAAGTGTGTCCTTTAATACAGCAATTCCAAGCTCAGAAATTTATTATAAATTAATTATTTGTAGGATATATACATTGTGAAAACATGACTATGAATATGCCAATAAATATGCAATGAACACCCATTCTTGAAATCAGAAACGGAAATAAATTTGGGGACTATGAAATTAGCAAAGAAACAAGAACACAGCTTAAATTTGACAAATAAACAATCAAATGATATTCTCAGATGCTTCGTGATGGCAGGGCAAACGGTACATCCCTCTGAAAATCAGTATGAGCACTCTACCACCAGACTACATAAGTGAACTGACTCTTCTGAAAACTAGAAACAGACAAACATTTTTTACAACCATCTTTTTAAATGCACCGTAACCTAGCCAGAACATAAGGAATCCATGAAAAACAAAAATTAAGGTAAATAAGGAACCACAGAAGTAAGCAAAAGAGTAGAAGCTCTCCGAAATTTGCTGAAATCCAATGACCTCAAACTCTATACGCACTCAAATCCTTTCATCAATAAAAGGTAGTAAGGCTTTTATTGAGTAACAATAAGAGGCAATAAGGCTCTTATTGACTGTAACATTTTAGGAAGCTCTTTCCAACAGAAGTATCAAGACCAAGGGGTTACATTAAAAAAAAAAAAAAAAAGTTTTAAGTCAGTACTATACCATCATCTCTGCAAGGTAACTGCTCAGAAATAGAGCCTGAGGAATCTTTCCTGATCACAGATCTTTTGGTTTTCCCTTGCCCAGTTCGACTTCTTTGCCGCACCATAAATCCACCAATACCTATCCAAAAAAGAAATTGGGTAAACTGATAAATAATTTCTCCCTACATTTCCACAGTACATAGGATAAAACTGCTTTATCTTGAATAGTAAGGCATTTTCCGAAATTAAATCTGTGCTAATCTAAATCAATAATCTGATTTTTAGGTAAACTAGAAGTTAAAAATAAGCAAAAAAAAAGAAAAGAAAAAAGAAAGAAAAAGGCAAAGCCACTGTTATCACTTATCAAACAGAATATAAAAAGACCTGTGTGCACTTCCTCTTCTAAACAGTATCGGTGTAAATATCAAACACTAAATTATGCTGGTTTATCTATTTGACAAATATTAGTACCTCATACATCAAATTACAGTCATGCACTGCATGATGATGTTGGTCAACAAAGGCCTGCATGTTAAGACAGTGGTCCCATAAGATTATAATGGAGCTGAAAAATTCCCACCACAGAGAGATATCACTGTAGTTATAACACTGTGGCATAATTACTTTATTTTTTAAAATGGATTTAGGGTACCATGCAGCCTAAGTGTGTAGTAAGCTATACCATCTAGGTTTGTGGAAGTGCACTCTATGATGTTCACACAAGGATGAAAACGCCTAATGATGTATTTCTCTGAACTTAAGTGATGGATGACTGTGTTTGTATACTAACCGGCTAGATGACAGAAACATTCTTTGATATGATTTCAGGGGGATGGTGTCCAGTATTCCAAGGTATGAGGGTATTTATACATGGGATACATAGAGCCCTGAGGTTAAGAGCATGGAATCTGGAGTCAGACTATGTAATTCTACTCACTCACTAAATACTTCTCAATGCCTCAGTTCTTTCACTGGTTAAAAATGGGAGTAAGGCAAAGCAGCTTCTCATACATATGTTAAATGGACAAATAACATAAGTGAATTGCTTAGAATAGAGGTCTGGTACACAGTCAACACTATAAGCTTTTGTGAAATGATATCGCTGTCGAGCAATATACTCCGTGACCTAATGGGCCCCTCAATTAGAGGGCTGACTTCCATGTGAGGCAGAGGAAAAGAAAAAAAAACAGTAAATACAAGTTCCTGGAAGAAATCTGCAATGTCTAAAATTTAAAGTGCACTTATAAGCCTCATGATTAGGAAGAAATGAAATCATTTTCATAAAATGATTTAGATGCAACTAATCTTAGGTCCTTATTATAGATGTGACCTATTTAAAAGATGTCATCTTTCAAGGTCTCACAGAATACAAATGAAGTAAGAAAGTTCTTCCTTACACAGCAAAAGGGATTTAGGTCACTCTTACCAATAAAATGTAAGCAATCAGAAGCATAAAGATTGTACCAATCCAATTTAAAACCTCATTGGTAAACAGACATTAATAAACTGCCTAAGGAAAGCCTACTCAATACCTGTGAAAAGCGGGAAAAAAATTTTTTTAAATAAATACATAAAAGCCTACAACTTCTGTATTGTGACAATTTCAATAATTTTTTCCAATAAGGCAAATAAAATCGACAAGCAAGACCACTTTTCTCTCCACTCCTGAGGCAGATAAGAAATAAGAGTGTTTAATCCGTCATAGTTTTAACTGGACTATAAATTCTAGGAGGCATAATAACTCTCGTTCCCTTTCACGTTGTATACTTACTGGCACTCCTGCATAAACATTGAAATCAGTTTTTTCAAAAAAAGATATTAGAAAGTGAACACTGAAAACTAAAAGCATTACAGAAGTACACATCCAGAGGAACTATATAAATGGCCTTCAAAGTCCAAGTATGAACAAAAGCCAATCTAGTAAAGCATTTAATAAAATGGTTAACATTTGGGATAACGTATTCAATAATGATTCATTGTGAAGTATTCACATATTCAAAATAAAGAACTCTTGAGCTAAAAAATCATATTCAAATAGTTTAGTTCTTTAATTTATATGCACATATTTTTGTTTAGACAGTTCTTAATCCTGAATAGTTAATTTTAATTGAAGTCTTCAGTATTGTATTTTTCTTAAATTAACCAAGTATTGATGATATTGAAATGTCTACCTCAGACACTATACCTGGTCTGTATGGTTTCCTTTTTCTCTTTTTGACACCATCTGTTCCTTCTACTCCCTTAGTTTCATCATCCACAGCTTCCCGCTCAGGACTAGATTCTGATTTTCCATCACAATCCATAAGTTCTCCTTCTGGAAAAAAGTAAATGTATACACAAAATTGGAAAAACCTATCAAATACATAATCCCTACATAATGGGGAATACAAAGCAGGGTTGTTACTGAGCCATTTTAATTACACATCCCTGTTGGTAGGGACAGTATGAAAGCAGACAGAAACCCCAAATGGTTGCAGAAATTGTGCTGCTTAGTGCAGTGTTCCCATGAAATAAAACATAATAATCAGAGAAGGGGAACACAGAACTCAGAAAGAGTTCTGTTAAGTGTAATCCATTTGCACTTAACAAATTCACTTCTTTAATTATGTCTTCAGGTCCAAGTCTCTAGACCAGAACTCTCTTCTGAGCTTCAACCACAGCTACAATTGAATACTACCTAGTTACTGAAAACTGTATATCCAAAATGAACTACTGATTTAAAATAAACTTTCTCCTTTTTCCCATGTTACCTATCATCATTAAAAGGCATGGACATGTAACCTGGAGAATACAAAGGCCTGGAAGACCACCATAATCATTCCTAATTTCTTTCCTCCCACAACCAAGACTCCTCAATACCTCTGAAATGCATTTTATCACTCTTTATCACCATCTTAGTCCAACCTCAGATGACTCACTATTAATACAACATGCTGCTATCTAGTTCCCCACCTCAAAGCTTACCTCTCTCCAATTAGTTCTTTAAATTACTGCATAAATGATCTTTCTATAAATATGTATCAATTTTCTGCTTAAAATCCTTTCATGTCTTCCCAATGCCCTCAAAATAAACTTCAAATTGCAAGGCCCATTACAACAGCCTTTTGTAAACTTTCCAGCTTCATCTCACTCCCACCAGTGAACTATATTCAGTTCTTTGGATGTATCAAGCTCTTTCTTCCACTGTCTTCCCCAATTTCTGCCTTCTACCTAACTTATCTTTCATGATTTATTCTAAACTTCACTGTATTGAAGAATTCCTGATATTTAGATAAGGTTATGTCAAACAGTGTATGTTCCTATATATGAATGTCATGCTTCATTTTAATTGGTTCTTTAAAATCTGTGTCCCTGCTGGACTGTATTCTCCATGAGAACAGGTACACAGATTTTCTTAGTAACAGATGTATTGTTAGCAGGATACCTAATACATGTTCAACAAATACTTCACTGAATGTGGTAAATGGAATGCTTAGAGAATGCTATTTTAGAGAATGCTATTTTAACACTATGTAATCAAACTTTTCCAAGTTATATATGCTTTACATTGTATTACAGGAAAAAGACATGTTTATCAAATACATTTTAAAATCAAGTTGTTAACTCCTTCAATATTCTCAGTATTAGAGATAACATATTTCTGTAATGGCATGAACAGGGTATGCGTCTTTTGTTTTTTATTATATTTGAAGCCAATTCCACAACAATCTGATAATGGCTATGAACTTATGACTAAGCCATGAAAAGAAAAGTTTATAGGCCAGGCAGGGTGGCTCATGCCCATAATCCCAGCACTTTGGGGGGGCCAAGGCAGGTGGATCACTTGAGGTCAGGAGTTCCAGACCAGCCTGACCAACATGGTGAGTCTCTACCAAAAATACAAAATTATCCGGGCGTTGTGGTACACGCCTGTAATCCCAGCTACTCAGGAGACTGAGGCAGGAGAATTGCTTGAACCCGGGAGGTGGAGGTTTCAGTGAGCTGAGATTATGCCATTGCACTCCAGCCTGAGCAACAAGAGCAAAATTCCGTTTCAGAAAGAAAGAACGAAAGAAAGAAAGAAAGAGAAAAGAAAAAAGAAAATTACTGAAACACAGCAAACACCAAAGATAACAATACCAATTGTTTACTTCCAAATAAACCCACCTAAAAGTTAATGACAGGGAATTTGGGGTGAAGGTGGCAGGCTAAATCCATATATTAAAATTTCATTCTCCTGAAACTCTACTAAAAACACACTAAAATAATCCATTTTTAAAAGATAAAATCAAGCTGGGGCATGGTGGCATGCCTGCAATCCCAGCTATTTGGGAGGCTGAGGTGGGAGAAGAGAATTGCTTGAGCCAGGAGGCTGAGGCTACAGTGAGTTATGATCACACCACTGCATTCCAGCCTGGGCAACAGAGAAAGACCCAATCTCCTTTAAAAAAAAAAAAAAAGACAATAGGAAAGGAGAAAAACAACTTAACAAAGTTAAATTCTCAGTTGAAGGCAGAAAGAACTGAAAAAAAAAAGAATGCAGTTTATAACAATCCTCAGAAGGCTGAGAAACTAGGAAAACTGGCTACCTTTGGAAATAAGTGGGAGAAAACCGAAGCAACAAGAGCTTTATTTAATTATCTACAGAAGTCATACTCCCTACACCTGCTTCCTAGGTTTACACACTGAGAAGCTGCTACTCTCATTCATGGGATGCAGGATTCCTGGGTGACCTTAAACGCAACAATGGGATAAAGACTGAAAATAGGATGAAGAAACTATACTAAATGTGGGCATACTAAATGTGGACAACCCCATCCTGCTCCCGCTGCCGTACCCCATGTTTCCCCACTAAATTCTCAGAAAGTTAGCAGCCAGATCTCCAGCCTCCAAGTATGAGGTTTGAAAAGACTGTTGTGGGGAACCTGATCAGTTCAAGAAGAACATCTAAAGATACTGAAACCAGAGGGTTCCCCAAATGGTCAGCACAAATCACCCCACTAAACTTACAAATTGACAAGCACCACCACATACTCAAAGCTTTCCAATCAACTACTTAATTCCTTTTTTAAAAAATAAAAATAGTATCTATCCAGTCTCCATCTTTAGTTATTCACTTTTAATCATGCAGGTACAATAAAGATTATCTGATGATGGTCTGTAACAAGCTTGTCCAACCTGCAGCCCAAGATGCTTAAAATGTAGCCCACTACAAGTTCATAAACTTTCATACAACATTATGAGACTTTTTATAAGTTCTGGTTTTTTTTGTTTGTTTTTTTTAAAAAAAGCTCATCAGCTATCATCAGCGTATTTTATGTGTGGCCCAAGACAATTCTTTTAATGTGGGCCATAGACGCCTGAAGATCTGCAACACCCCTGACAGAGACCTGAAAACATAAAAGACAATTTGGAATTAATAGACTAAGTAGGAAGAAAAAAATTTTTAAAAAGATTAAAATCCTCTGAGGGATAAGATAAGATACCCATGAGGCAAGAATAGGATGCTACAAAAGAAACATTCAAAGGAAGGAAAGAAAGCTCATGAAATAATTGAAACAACAGAAATAAAAACAAAACTCAGTAGAGGAAGATAAAATAAGGACATGAATTGGAAAGAAGCAGAGAAAAATTGAGTACGTTTCACATCTGAAAAGCAGAATTCTAGAAAAAGAGAGGGAATTGTTGTCAATAATATAGTTCAAGAACATCTCCTGCCACTGAAGGATATAAGATGGCAGACTGAAAGAGACCACTCAGTGTCTAACAAAACAGATTTTAAAAATCCAAAATAGACAAAAACAGACGTTATCCTCATGAAATTTTAGAACACTGAGGACAAAGAATTTCCTAAAATCCTAAGAGCTCCTAAGAAAACACAGGTCACATAGAAAGAATCGAGTTCTTCATATACTAGAAACTAAAAGGCAGTGGATCAATGGACTAAAAATGATAAATGAAAACGTATTTCCAACCTGGAAAAGATCAGTCAGGTAGGAAGGTAAAATAAAGACATTTTCAGAAGTATATAATGCCCAAAACTTACCTTCCACACCTTCTCTGTCAGGGAGCTATGGAAGATACGTTCCACCCAAATTGACGGAAGAAATAACAGAAATTAATGAAACTGCAGAAAACACATGTAACACAGGAGAGAACACAAGATGATCTCCAAGATGATGAAGAAGAAATCCCTAAATTAATCATATGTAATGGTTTGTGGCCAAGGATAGCACTGGATCTAATACAAAGACCACCTTTCTACTGAAACAATGCACACGAGGACAGTAAAACCCAAGAGAGCACTTTTATTGATGAGGTTCATAGTGACACCAGTAAGCATACATGTTGAGACAAATGGCATAAAGTAGCACATACAGTGCCCTAACACAAGTGGTATCACTGAAGGCTAAAGTCTCTTCTAACCAACATATTCACAAGGGCCTTCTGATTCCCACAGGCCGCAATAAAGAAAAAGACCATATCGGCCAGGCGCGGTGGCTCATGCCTGTAATTTCAGCACAGCACTTTGGGAGGCTGAGGCGGGTGGGTCATGAGGTCAGAAGATTGAGACCACCCTGGCTAACATGGTGAAAACCCGTCTCTACTAAAAATACAAAAACAGCCGGGTGAGGTGGCGGGCGCCTGTAGTCCCAGCTACTCGGGAGGCTGAGGCAGGAGAATGGCATGAACCCGGGAGGCAGAAGTTGCAGTGAGCCAAGATTGCACCACTGCACTCCAGTCTGGGCGACAGAGCGAGACTGTGTCTCAAAAAAAAAAAGGAAAAAAAAGGAAAAGACCATATCACCCAAACATGAGAAATTCTTCCATATATGCATACTTGTATCTAGATGACTAATCTCTGGAAAGTTATAAGAAAACCACTGGTTCTTTCCAAGGAAGGGATGGCCGAGAAAGGTAGACTAACTTAACATTGTTCACTCTTTTTAAGACCTTTGTATTTCTTATAGCTATTGCCTATTCAAAAACAAACCTGTAACAGGGAAAGAATGAAAGCTTTTCTTCAACATTTGGGACAAGGCAAGGATACCTAATCTTAACACTTATATTCAACATAAGTCCTAGCCAGAGCAATCACATAAGAAAAGGAAATAAAAAGCATCCAAGCAGAAAAAAAGGGGAAGAATTATCCCTGTGTGCAGATGACATGATCCTGTAGGTAGAAACCCCTAAAAATTCCACAATTACTAAAATAAATGAATTCAGTCAAGTAGCAGGATACAAAATCAATATACAAAAATCACATGCATTTCTTTATACCAATAATGATCTGAAAAAAAATCAAGAAAACATTTCCACTTAAAATAACACCAAAAAGAATAAAACACTTAGGAACAAATTTAATGAAGGAAGTAAAAGGTTTATATACTAAACATTATAAAATATTGACAAAAGAAACTGAAGACACAGAGCCGGGCGTGGTGGCTCATGCCTGTAATCCCAGCACTTTGGGAGGCCAAGGTGAGTAGATCACCTGAGATCAGGAGTTCAAGAGCAGCCTGGCCACATGGCGAAACCCTGTCTCTACTGACAATACAAAAATTGGCCAGGTGTGGTGGCAAGCACCTGTAATCCCAGCTACTTGGGGGGCTGAGGCAGCAGAACTGCTTGAGCCCAGGAGGAGGTGGAGGTTGCAGTGAGCTGAGATCGCGCCACTGCACTCCTGCCTGGGCAACAGAGCGTGACTCTGTCTCAAAAAAAAAGAAAAAAACTGAAGACACAAATAAATATAAAGATATCCCCATGTTTGTGGACTGGAATAATATTAAAATGTCCATACCATCCAAAGTGATCTACAGCTTCAATGCAAATTTCCAAAGGCATTTTTCACAAAAATAAAAAACACAAATTTGTATTAAATCATAAAAGACCCTGAATAGCCAAAAGAATCTTGAGAAAGAAAAAGTAGAAGGTATCACACTACCTGACTTCAAGTTATATTACAAAGTGATAGTTATCAAGACAGTATGGTACTGGCATAAAAACAGACACATGGATCAATGGAACCGAATACAGAGCCCAGAAATAAACCCAAGCATATATTACAAGCTAATTTTTGACAAGTCCAATAAGATACAACAGGGAAAAGACGGTCTCCTCAATAAGTAGTGGTAAGAAAACTAGATATCTATATGCAAAAGAATGAAACTGGACCTGATGTCTATCTTACACATCATACACAAAAAGCAACTCGAAATGGATTAAATACCTAAGACTTGAAGTCATAAAGCTCCTACAAGGAAATATAGGAGAAAAACTCCTTGATATCCTCCTTGACAATGATTTTTTGGATATCACACCAAAAGTTCAGGCAGCAAAAGCAAAAACAAGCAAGTGGGACTACATCAAGCAAATAAGCTTCTGTATAGCAAAAACAAAAACAGGGTAAAAAGGTAGCACAGAGATTAGGGGAAAATATTGGCAAACCACACATCTGATAAGGTGTTAAAATCCAAAACATATGAGGAACTCACACAACTCAGTAGCAAAAAACTCCCAAATAACTGGATTTTAAAATAAACAAAGGACCTGAATAGCCATTTTTCCAAAGTCACACAAATGGTCAAATGGTGTATGAAAAGATGCTCAACACCATAATCATCAGGAAAATGAAAATTAAAACCACAATAGATATCATCTCATGTCTCTTAGAATGACTATCATCAAAAAGGCAAAGACAAAAGTGTTGGTGAGGATGTGTAGAAAACGAAACCTTTGTATACGGTTGATAGGAATGTAAATTAGTATAGCCATTATTGAGAACAGTATAGAGGTTCCTTTAAAAAAATATAACTACCATAAGATGCACCAATGCCTCTGTTGGGCATATATTCAAAGGTAATAAAATCAGCACCCGAGAGAGACATCTGCACTCCCATATTCATGGCAGCATTACTTACAATAGCCAAGATATGGAAACAAACTAAGTATCCTAATGGACAATTTACTAATCCATTCAAGGACAGATGAATGGACGAAGAAATTGTGATGTGTGTATGTACATATATAAGTCCTCCCTTAATGTCATCAATAGGTTCTTGGGAACTGAAATGTTAAGCTAAATGAACATACAGCATGTTCTCAAGTAACACTGTTTCCTTCAATCTAATTTTGGTATAATGCAATGAAAAAAAAAATCGGTTTTGTCATACTTTTTTTCCACCTCTTAACCACAGTTTCTAAGAACTTACTGATGACAATGAGGACTTAACTATACAATGGAATAGTTGGCCTTAAGAAAGGAGATACTGCCATTTGTGACAACATGGATGAACCTGGAGGAAGCTATGATAAGTAAATTAAGCTAGACACAGAAAAATACTGTATGATCTCACTTAATAAGCAGAATGGGAGGCAGGGGGGTGAGAAGCTGAATATATAGAGAGCAGAATGGTGGTTATCAAGGGTCTGGGGATGGGGGATGGTTGGGATGGGAAGAAGTAGGTCAGAGGGTACCAATCTGCAGTTAGGTAAAATGAATAATTCTAGAGATCAAATTAATACACAACATGAGAACCATAGTTAATAATACTGTGTATCGAAAATTTGCTGAAAGAGATTTTACATGCACACACACACACACACACACCCACACACACACACAGAGTAACTACGGAAGATGAAGGATACAGACATCTGTCTGACCATAGTAATCATTTCACTATGTATACAAAGCATGTTGTATACCTCAGATATGTAAAATAAAAATAAATGAAAAAAACAGAACAAAACAAAACCCGTATCCTACCTGCAAAAACAGTTTCAAATGCATTCTGTCTTTGGATTTAGCAAGGAATTCACCTTTGCAGGCCCACCTACATACAACATTATAAATACACCAGGTGATTCATTGTATTATTCACAGTAAAAGACTGAAAGAAACCCAAAGGTCTATCAACAGGGGAAAGAACTGGTAAATTAAGTTGCTTATATTTCCATATAAAGGAATATTTGCAGCCATAAAAAAATGAAGGACAGTAAAAAGTAGCAAGACAAGAGGAACAAAAAACATATATACACACATTTCCTTGTACATGCATAAAACACATCTGGAAGGTTACAGAAGAAACCTCCGAGGTTTCTGGAGATGTAAACTGGGGGCATGAAGGCAGGGGAAAGGGAGAGACTTCACTGTTTACCTTTTTATTCTTTTCCAATTTTAAATCATTTGAATGTATAACTTGTCTAGAAATCAAATTTTAACAGTTGAGGGAATTAACATTACAGAAAGTAACAAACTTCAAGAAAGCAGCCACCTTCACCAGGTGGATAGTTTACCGCACTCTTCCCACTCTACAGTAGTTACTGAATGCCAGTCTCCTCCCTCCACTCAGTCTGCCCCACCTGCTGGCCTGCTACAGCCTTGGTGCAGTCCTATTCCCGCACCTCCAAACACGTTCATACAT
Source organism: Theropithecus gelada (assembly GCF_003255815.1). Taxonomy (NCBI): domain Eukaryota; kingdom Metazoa; phylum Chordata; class Mammalia; order Primates; family Cercopithecidae; genus Theropithecus; species Theropithecus gelada. The sequence goes on from NC_037670.1 coordinate 176,265,627, forward strand.
TGTGATGGTCTCTCTGGGGCCACCGATTGAGAGGAAATGTGCTGTGTTTCCATTCTTGAGACAGAGTGTTTTTATTTTCTTGAGGTTTGGGATATTTTTCTTGTAATAACAGGGTTTCTAGATCCCAGTAGGTGAGAAAGAAGTATGCTTTTATTGCATAAGGAATTTGTTTCCGATATATCAAAGTGATGATGTATGACTTTTCTTAAAGAAGTGGTTATTAGAAGAGTTAAAAATCAATGGAAACAAAAAGTCATAGGTATTGTTCCAATACTCCAGGAACATCACAGTTTGGATCCTGCAGAGGTGTGTAAAATAATGTGTAATATTACATTCTGACAACCTCAAATTGAAAAATGCACAGCTGAAGATCACTTATAGTCAATACTACTTTTCAAACTTTAAGTTCATCAAGTCTCTCCCTAATGTATTGTACTTTTTAATAAAGGAAACTGTCAGATACGCTATAATACAGAGGAAAATGTTTATATACTCTTTCATTATAATTTTTCCACAACTTCCAAAATGAAGAAAAAGACATGGAAACATTAAGTTTGGAGAATAATTGTGGCAGGCAATTCCCCCATCCTAAAAGTTCAATTACCCAAACATAGGCATGATTTCTTACTAACTAAAAAGGAACTGAATTCACATATAAAGACAAGCGTGGGATTCTGTTGAGTTCTGCTGGACACAGAACACAACTGCCGAAGCACTGGTTGAGCACTTGTATTCTAATAGCTCACGGTTACTGAGCACTCTACGTGTGGGAAGAGCCAGTGCCGGGTGCCTGGCACGCATCCTTGCACCTCATCAGCACAACTATCCTGTGGGCTCATCCTGGTTCACCTATTTTATAAATGAGAACACTAGCATTAGAGAAGTTAAAAAATTTGCCTAAAAACATCCAGAGTAGGTTTCAACATTGCCCACTACTTTATAATGCTTTCCCAAGAGCACTGAGACATTATCAAAACACGTTAGTGAAACAGTCTAAAACATCACAAATTTTAGGTTTAATACAAAATGCCCAGAAAAGGGCAGCATTATTAGAAATCTCAGCATAATGTAATAATAAGAACTTATGATGATTGTATCCTTTTCCTATTTTTTCTCCTGTACAGGCATATTAAATACCATAAAACTTATTTTAGGGGTGTGTATGTGCAGTTTCAAGATAATAATCTAAAACATTTTTAATATGACGAAGTATGGCAATACTAAATTTTTTTTTTTTTTTTTTTGAGACAGAGTCTCGCTGTGTTGCCCAGGCTGGAGTGCAGTGGCACAATCTCGGCTCACTGCAAGCTCCACCTTCCGGGTTCACGTCACTCTCCTGCCTCAGCCTCCCCAGTAGCTGGGACTACAGGCGCCCACCACCGCGCCCGGCTTTTTTGTATTTTTAGTAGAGATGGGGTTTCACCCTGTTAGCCAGGATGGTCTCGATCTCCTGACCTTGTGATCCGCCCGCCTCGGCCTCCCAGAGTGCTGGGATTACAGGCGTGAGCCACCGCGCCCAGCAGCAATACTAAATTTTTAAAAGGGATTTTTATTTAGCCAACAGCAGAAAGCAAAAATATTGTCCAAGTAACATGCATTTATTTTATCCCTAGGAATGTACCTGTCCTTCCACAAAGCATGTGAGATCCTGGCATGTAAATGAACATGACAGACTAGTCATGAAAATAGTGTATATTCAATTCCTTAAATTCTAAAATTGTCTTAGCATTTAACATCCAACACACTAAACAATCTTTTTTCATATTCAAAAAAAAAGGACAAATTCAGTAAATTCAGATGGGCTATTTTATCACGTAAAGTTAAAAAAAGTAAGGGTAATTTTTCAACTGATTTTCTTTTACCCTGATACAAGTCAATGAGAAAGTATGAAATTGAAACATATCACCATTTCTCAGTGCTTACAAATGGCAGTCACAAGGAAAAGCTTCCAAGGTCTTTTGTGTTGTTTTTAAAAGATATTATAATCTCATAATTTGGGAAACAATGTGTACTATTATCAAGAAACCTTTCGTATTTTGTGAAATGGAGCACTTCCCTAATTTAAGAGACTATGGAAACCTTTTTCAGACATTTTTTTAACATCCTCAGAAATGGAAATTCTTGTTAATGCTGATCTGATCAATTCCTCCTAAGTTTATGGACTGTCTCTTCACAAACTACAAGCCCCCAAATCAAATTATCTGTTCAATGGTATCTGAAATCAGTTATATACAAGCATCAGAAAGTTTTCTCCCAGCAACATAGACCCAAAACACACTACTACAAAACAAAAATTATCAAGAACATACAAAAGGCCGGGCGCGGTGGCTCAAGCCTGTAATCCCAGCACTTTGGGAGGCCGAGACGGGCGGATCACGAGGTCAGGAGATCGAGACCATCCTGGCGAACACCGTGAAACCCCGTCTCTACTAAAAAATACAAAAAACTAGCCGGGCGAGGTGGCGGGTGCCTGTAGTCCCAGCTACTCGGGAGGCTGAGGCAGGAGAATGGCGTAAACCTGGGAGGCGGAGCTTGCAGTGAGCTGAGATCCGGCCACTGCACTCCAGCCCGGGCTACAGAGCGAGACTCCGTCTCAAAAAAAAAAAAAAAAAAAAAAAT